>NW_010198163.1:2518-8204 GCF_000695765.1 Mesitornis unicolor | reverse complement strand
TCAAGAAGGACAGGGAATTGCTTGAAAGATGGACTCTTTCGAAAGATGGCACAGAGCCACAAAGATGATGGAGGGAGTGGAGCATCTCCCTTATGAGGAGCAGCTGAGGGAGCTGGGTCTCTTTAGCTTGGAGAAGAGGAAACTGAGGGGTGACTCAATTAAAGTTTATAAATTTGTAAAGGGTGAGTGTCAGGAGGAATGAGCAAGGCTCTTCTCTGTGATAGCCAATGACAGGACAAGTGGCAATGGGAGCAAGCTGGAGCATAGGAGGTTCAACCTGACATGAGGAAAAACTTTTTTACTGTAAGGAGTGAGAGAGCACTGGACCAGGCTGCCCAGAGAGGTTGTGGAGTGTCCTTCTCTGGAGACATTCAAAACCTGCCTGGATGTGTTCCTGTGTGACCTAGTCTAGGTGATCCTGCTCTGGCAGAGGGGTAGGACTGGATGATCTTCGAGGTCCCTTCCAACTCCTAATATTCTGTGATTCTGTGATTCTGTGAAACCTGCAAAAATTTATTTCCTGTCTCAAAGAGAGATCTTGTAATCCATTGTTTATGCTATATGATGCTTTTATTTACGTTGAACAGAAAATATCTGCTGGAAGCTGGGGGGGGAAGAAGCTGAGGATTTTTCACCTTCCCATATACCAAAAAGTGGGCATAATTTCTCCTGTATAAATGTTACAATCTTTTTTCACTTGAAAATAGTAGTATATTTCAGTAAGTATGGAATAGGACACATGGCTAATATATCCCACATAGACAGTATGTGATAGTTACAAAAGAGGCAACATTGATTGTCTTGTTCGCCTTTACTGTAACCTGCCAAGGTTAAAGTATTTTGGCCCTTTGCACATATGACATGTTTAAATACTGAGTACATAACTTTAAAGGTGTTATATGCACAATTCTTTGTGTAGGCTTTCTATTAAAGATATAATTTATTTTATTAACCCTCTAAGATTGTATTTCTAACTGCATGTGAAATTACACCTGGAGGCATAGATTATTACTAGCTTTTACAGAGAACTTGATTTGGGTTTATTTTCAAAAATGCCTAAACTAGTTGCAAAACTTCCTCGCAAAGATTGTGAATGCCTTGAAACATTGTAACACGCTTTCTCCAGAAAGCCTTTGTGAAATAGGTGTGCTATTATTATCCCCAGTTTTCAGATTAGGAACTGAGACTGAGAAAGAAGGAAGGTGACTTGCTCAAAGTCATGTGGGACCTGCCCTTCCCTTTGATAAGCCAATGAACTGCTCTCAAGCCTTTGAGGTCCTCAAACACTGGGTAGTGACAAGGACGACAAAATAATAGTAGCAATTACCACATAATAGATTATTTTTGTAGCTATTATTTTATCTTCACCTGTGTTAAGACAAAGTTTTTTATTATTGTCACTGAGTGGCTGTGTTAAAATCAGGTAGCATGAGAGCTACTTATCATTAATTGACAAGTTATTTTACTACAAGGTAATTATCACTGTAATTTGTATTATTTTTGAAATGAGATGTTTTAATATTTCCTCAAGCATAACTTTCTTCTTTATACAGGCATTAGTGCAGTTACCACACATTCATGTCCATCCCAGCCATTCCCTCAGATCTAGACTTCAGGAAGTTCAAATCCAAATAGTTTTCAAATCCAAGCTGCCACTTTGATTTCATCACATCAAACCCTTGTTGAGATCAAACCTTTGAAATGAGAAAAGATTTTTAATCCAGTTATCCCAGATGGGGTACAACTCCCCAGGTCCTGAGAGCTGCAGGATTAGGAATTCTCAAACTCCCCTCACCCACCCATGCACACACATGCAGGCACAAACTGCCCAACTTTACATGCTTTGCTCACAAACAGTACCCCAGACAAGCAGGTGTCTAAGAACCGGGAAATGCCTTTCTCCCTTCCTCTTTCTGATGTAAAGCACAGTCAGCTCTGTTCCTATTTTGCAGTTCTAATATTTCTTATGTGGTCAAATGATTTTGAGACCTGGGTGAAATTCATAGTAACTGTAAATTATGCAATTCGCCGTCTACCTGTAACTTTTTTTGGAAATGGATGGAGCTTTCTATTTCAAAATATCTTTCCTTCACTTTCATAATACAGTGCTTAGTCTTGGATTCAGTCTTCAGGCAACTTTCTCCTTAAGATAATTGTTGAAAGACCGTGGATAATTTGCCATGCAAAAGCTGAAATTAACAATTCTATTATCCTGTTTATAATTTTCAGAATCAGAAATTGTCTGTTATGCTTTCAGATTCATATTACATGGTAGGGTAATTTGTGGAGATAAAAATTACATCTTACAGGAATAAAGCTGGATAATCTGTTCCTACAATGATAAGAATTCATATGCATTGGTGATGTTTAGTAGTACTCTGTAGTCTCGTAATTTTAGTGACATCATACTTAAACTATATCCAAAAAGTATTTATGCTCCACTGCTAAATGAGTTGGTGTGTTGCTCTGTGACCCATGAAATGGGATCAAGAAATTAGTCATGAGCAGAAAGGCAGAATATGACAGCTAAAAGCATCAGTGAGAAAACATAAAGCCGTATTTAGTTTGTGGCAATTACAACTGGCATTTCTCCAAGTTATCAAGTGTGTGTGTGTGTTTGTCTGTCTGCCTGTGTAGCTGTGTGCCTGTGTGCATGCATGTATGTATTTAGACACAGAGGCACACAGGATTTATACATAATCACTTTTACATTTATTTTTTATTTTGCTACTAGTTGTCTTAGTCTTTCTAGAATGAGCAACCAAAGGAAGTGGTTGTTTATATTCTCACAAATGTTGGGTGACTTAATATAGTTTCCATTTCATACAGCTGCATAAAGACAGAGGAAAAATAAAATTAAGCTATAAACAAAGTAGAAAAAAGTGTGTCAGTTACTTTTCTAAGGGAATAATAATGAAGGAGACAAATGCATTAGAAAACAACAAAGAAATAAAGCAATATCCATAAACATCAGGTTTATGCGACTTTTTTTTCTTTCTTCTGAATTAAAGTAAAGCAGTTAAGCTTTCGTCACAATGAGCAGCAGTGCAGAAGTAGACAGACAGCCTCCTCTGTGTGGAGAAGATTTATAGGGACCCCTCCCGGGCCCTTTGCAAGTCCAATTCATGGGCTTCCCTGACCAAGGCTCAGAGCTGTCGCTCCAAAAGGGAAGAAGGGAAGGCTTGTCTTTTTCTTTTTTTTTTTTTTTAAATCACCATTTGTTATTAGAACACAGGCCTCCAAATGACGAAGGAGAGAAAGGGTTGAGGGAAAGATATTTCTCCCCTCTGCCTTGTGTGGTCCACTGTATTCAAAACAGGGGCCTGTCTAGTTTTACTGAGAAGGAGGAATGAGCTGATTTAACATGGACTGCAGCACTGCTGAGAGGGGGAGAGCAACTTCCAATCAAAGTGTGAGCTGTTTTGGTGTCCATGTGTGTAGACGTACAAGCAAGAGAAGTGGCCAGTCTCTAGGCACCTTCTTTCTAAGAGCGCAAAGGCAGATAATTGATGTGACAGAAAATTCTCCTTAACCCCCTGCCAACAAAACAGCTCTTGGGCAGCTCACAGCTCTCCTCTCTCAATAAAGGCCTGAACCTATCACAGAAAACATGGGAAAGATTTACTTCTTGTGAATAGCAACAACACAAATAGGAACAGCAACCAGCTCTCCCCCTACACTGATGTGTATTAAGAAACTGCGGCATGCAGGAAAACAAGTGCAGTGGTAAAGCTATGGGATGAGTTGGTCCCAAATGTCATTGTCTCTGCTATTACCCAAGGAAGACTATTGCCGTGCTGTGAAAATTGATCTTCTTCAATGCTGATACATCACCTGTGTAGGAGATAAATTCCAAAACCATTATTCCGCCCCCGTCCCTACCTAATGGTATCATGCAGATTCAATTCTCAAATAATTTGTGCCAACTACAAGTGGAAAGTATGTAAAGAAGCACATAGCTGCTAAAACTTCTTAGGCAATGTTTTCTGATACAGAGTCCTTTGACTAAAAGTTCTGCGTTCTCAAGAACTCATATCAGACCTGTGAAAAGCATTGCAAGGAACCACCAAAGAATAATGGCAAAAATTTCATTTTCTCTCAGGTCTGGACACTTTCTGGTGGACTGGAGAAGTATGGCTAGCGCTGTGTTGGCAAATGTTCTTAACATTTTGTGTGCCTGAGTTACATGCCCATGGTTTTGGGAACACAAGGCAGCACACAGATTATTTCATACTGTATTGTTTATACTATTGTTACAATAATTTTAAAAAAACCTTGCTTCTAGCATATTGAATGATACTTTGGCTCTGAACAGCAGGTTGTACCTAGGAACAACTGAGGAAGGCAAGGAAAAACTGCCAAGTCCTATTAGCAAACTGATTCTAATGTAGAACCCTTTAATGCCTAATCAAGCATTTATAAACTAGAGGTGGCTGAGTATGCAGGTAGTCAGACTTCATCCTCTACTATCAATATGTGCAGATACAGGGTAACAAATAAGGAGCTTAATCAAAGTATCCCTGCATTAGTGAGCCCTGGCACAAATAATCCCATTGAAGTCATTGTCCTGAGTTAGAATAGAAGGCTAACTGAAAAGTGTGCAAGTCTAAAGCCAGAAAATTTCAAGTAGGTTACTGCATACGTTGTAATGTGAGCACTCCAGGTGGACGATATTTTTTAATGTGCCAAGTATGTCTATACAACCATTAAAGATAGGCTCAGAATGAAAGAGATAAACTAGCCAACATATTTGCTTCATATCAGAATGTTTATTTCTACTCAAAGTCTTAATTAACTTACTGATTTTCTGAAACAAACATTTACCAAACAGCTCTGACTTGACTGAAGAGGCATAGGGGTTATCCCCTGTCAACACTCAGTATCTTGGAAGATATTAAAAATATTACATAGATCAACAATTTCCAACTGGTGGCTCTCTGGGGTCTGTGGTTGTAGGCATTTCTCAGGAGGTCCTTAAAGAAATCAGACCATCAAGCCCCAGATCAGTATGTTTAAATGCCTATTAAGAGATTGAAGTTTTTAAGGTCATAAAAATGAAGAGCAAATTGGAAATGGTTGACGGAGAATATCGGTAGACAGGTTCGCAAGTTATTATTTCCTTTTTGCTTCCTCATCTCTTTTGTCCATTCACACATCTCCACTCTGCCAGACTAAATACTAAGGTGATTAATTTCTCATGCTGCAGACAGTTCTTTGCTCTCTCCTTTGCAAAGCAAGGACAGGGAGCTAGGATAATGGTGAGGTGGGAGAATGCCAGCTTGTACTGCTACTGCCTTTACTGCAAGAAGCTACGTCTGTGCATGCATGGGTGTACTTGCGAATGTGCATGCTTATGCACGAGACCCTGACCTGTGGGAAAAAGGCATCACAGGCAAGAAGAGCATAAGCCCTCCTTGGTGTAAGGGGGCTGGCTGGTGTGTGGGCCACAGAGGTGAGGGGTGGGCAGTGCAGACCCGCCAGGCTGCGGAGGACCGGGGTTTAGCGAGACAGAGTAGGTGCTTGCATGTGAGTGAGTGAGCAGGGAGGGCTGCCTCTGCCAGCGGGCCCTGGGGAGAGGAGGAGGAACAAAAGCCTCCATTTTGACGGCTCTTCTTCACCCATCAGCTCCATTTACTCAGTCTCAATAGCTGGGGCTCAAGAGCGGCGGTGGCAGCAGCTCCCGCCG
>NW_010198163.1:0-2426 GCF_000695765.1 Mesitornis unicolor | reverse complement strand
AGGGGAGGGAAAGAAAAGGGAAAAAAACCTTGCTGACACGGGGCATAACTTAATTTTCACGGTGCCGGGACAGCTGTATCGTGTAATCTGCCATGGCATGCCATTAAAACTTCAATGCCTTTACTGACCCAGAAGGGAAACTCAGACCGTGGAGAGCCTTTTGAAAAGAAGTGGTGATCTTTCACGATTTATGAGCTTGTCTTAAAGAAACAGACTCCACTCACTTTAAATTAATCACCCTTTTCAGGGTACATTGAAATCTGGGGTCTCTCAGCTGAAGACTGTGGAGACCTAGTACCTTATGAATGCCTGCCGTGTCTTTATTATTATTTTTATTTCATTTTATTTTTACGCTCACCAAAATGGGTTAGTTTTCAGGAGAACTGTATCTTGCAAATTGAGGTGCAAAATCCAATTACAACAATTCACTAAAGTCTGAATGGGGTAGCTGTGGCACTTACACATTCTTGTCCCCGCATACATTGTGTAAAGGGGAAAAGAACCTGAGAAATATGAAGAGTTAAGGACTCAAACACTAATGAAATGTGAGACATCCTCTATGATTTACCAGCTAAAAGTAAAATAGCAGTGAGTCCCCTGCTTCCATTCTTAACACAGTCCAGGAAACAAAGAGCTGTAAACTCATACTACTAAAACCTAAACAATTTTGAAATCATAAAAAAGCCCTGTGTGTTACAAGAATGCGTAGATAAAACACTTCCTTACCATGTTTCCAGAAAAACTGGTGTGATTTACAAGAAGAATGCCTGGGTTTCGGATTCGCAGAGGATGTAAATCAGCATCCTTCCATTGTCTGCCATTAGTATAATATCTGATTTACTCCAGCTGTTTGTCTGGACTCCTCTCTCAAGCACTTGCTTTCCTTGGCCAGCAACATTTCCTAATTGACATGTTTTTAATGCAAAGGTAATGAGTGACCCAGCAATATGAGGATTCAAAGCAATGTAGTAGTGGTTTTCACATCCTTAAAACTTTCCATATCTAGCAGCGGGAACACACTTTTTGTTCCTTTGGTGAACTAATTATGGAGTAACTTAAACCAAAGCAAATACTTCATGAACTCACAGGCAGTGATGGAAATAAAGAAACAGATGGAAATAAGATCTGAGATCAGACTGAAACTAGTATATGGAACCTGAAGATCTGAATTAAGCAACCACCTGGCGGTCTGAGAAGACTGGACCCATGAATCCCGTAATGTACTAAAGTGCCATTCATTCTTTGTTGGAAGTCTGACTTCTCACAATCTTTTGAATCATTATGATAAATATCAGAAGCGACTACTCAAAGAGAAGTTATGTGCTTTTATCCATACCTTTTAGCGTTTAGAAGTTTTGCCTGCTTCTGAGTCTGTATCAGCCAGAGGTAGGGCCTGCAATCTCCTTTACACATCCAATTGTTTTTTAGACACACCTCTAAAGAACAGTGCATGGATGTGTGTGTCACCAATAGATACTCAGATGTGGGTGCCCATATTTTTCTGAGATAGGGTGCCTTCAAGAACTCTAGTTTATATAAGGCAGGCTGGTTTGGTTTTCCTTATTGGTCTCCTTATGTATACATTGCCATGCTCCTCTGTGGCTCTGATATGCATTTCTACTCACTCAGGTGTTCTTTTTTTAAGTTTTCACAATGTCGACTGCTGCTGGTGCAGTTTCTGTGAGGCACCTGTACTACATATGGAATAGAAGCCAGCACCACATCTCAATTTTGTAGATGGTCTGTTATTTTGGAACTATTTTCTGTCAGCTTGTTAGGCTCAGAATAATGGGACTTGACAGTCACATTTCTAAACTTACAAATTTCATTACACGCAGTTTATACTCTTACTTGCTGGACTGTGGCCCACTGTGAGACATTACAATGGCAGATACATCAATTCTAGGAAAAAAAAACCCATTATGTGGGTTTACTTACTATAAAACGTTTTGGTAAATCTGTCTCAGGGAAGTAAGTTTAACAGTGTTGAAAACAGTGTATTTTTTTCAATCAATAGGAAAAAGGTGCCTGTTTTTCTGCAGAATGTTCAATTTTTTATGTCCCTCCAGACCTTTTTGTTTGATGGTTTGTACTTTTCATGCACACAGAGCTTAATAACATCACAACAATGTTCTTCATTTCAGGCACGTAGAAAACAAATTCAGTTATTGGATTTCAGTGGATAAGGGAAGGGCAACTGATGTCAACTTCCTGGACTTGTGCGAAGCGTTCAACACTGTTCCACATGACATCCTGGTCATGAAGCTGGAGAAATGTGGATTTGATGGATGGATCACTTGCTAGATAAGGAATTGGCTGGATGGTTGAACTCAGAGAGTTGCGGTCAATGGCTCAATGTCCAAATTGAGACCAGTGATGAGTCCCCAGGGATCACTATTGGGACCGGTACTGTTCAACATCTTTGT
>NW_010198162.1:1944-2300 GCF_000695765.1 Mesitornis unicolor | reverse complement strand
ACAACGTCCACAGCCTTCCCCTCGTCCATCATGCAGGTCACCTTGTCATAATAGGAGACAAGGTTAGTCAAGCAGGACCTGCCCTTCCTGAACCCATGCTGACTGGGCCTGATCGCTTGGTTGTCCTGCATGTGACGTGTGATGGCACTCAGGAGGATTTGTTCCATCACCTTCCCTGGAACCGAGGTCAGACTGACAGGTCTGTAGTTCCCCGGGTCTTCCTTCCAGCCCTTCCTGTAGATGGGTGTCACGTTTGCAAGCCTCCAGTCGACTGTGACATCCCCAGTCAGCCAGGATTGTTGGTAAATGACGGAAAGTGGCTTTTTTTGTTTTTTTTTCCTCCCCCCCCGCCCCGC
>NW_010198162.1:0-1913 GCF_000695765.1 Mesitornis unicolor | reverse complement strand
TCCCATCTGGCCCCATAGACTTGTGTATATCTAAGTGGTGTAGCAGCTCGCTAACCACCTCTTCATGGATTATGGGGGCTTCACTGTGCTTTCCATCCCCGTCTTCCCGCTTAGGGGACTGGGTACCCAGAGTACTGCTGGTTTTCCAACTAAAGACTGAGGCAAAGAAGGCATTAAGTACCTCAGCCTTTTCCTCATCCCCAGTTACTATTCTTCCCCCCACATCTACTAGAGGGGGGAGACTCTCCTTAGTTCTCTTTTTGTTGCCAATGTATTTATAGAAACACTTTTTATTGTCTTTAACAGCACTTTGCCAAGCTAACATTAATTTCAGATCACCCAAAACAAGTAAACACAAATGACTGAACTACTGCCAAAAAGTAAGGACACATATTCCAAAAAAAAGTGAAGAATTTGGTATGAACAATTATGAACCAATTAAAATGTGAGAGCACTCCTTAGTGAAATAATGGGACCATTACTTGAGGTTCCTAATCAACTACAGAGGTGCTAACAAGTAACTTGGCCAGTGCAGTACCATGGATGAAAGGTATTGCCAACAACACAACCTGCCTCACAGAGAAGGGAAATTAAAAAGGTGAGCAAAAATAACAGTGTGAAAAGATGACTGTCTTCTTCTCTTCCACTGTAGTAGTCTAATATATTTGGTCTCCTTTTGAACCAAAAAAATTAGGGACACATCACAAGTAAAAGAGGCCCTTCCTCCTGTGATCAGCATGAATTTGTCTACAACATTCTCCCATTAAACAGTGTAGGATTAAGTCAAGTTACCCAAGAAAGCAGGTTGGGTGTGAGGGGGAAGTTACTTCATGCCAATAAAGTTCTAAGCTATTCTAAGTATAAAAATAAAATTAAAATGCTATTTTAGAACTTAATTTAAAAAAAAGGAGACACAAAAAGTTATTTTCAAACATTCTTGACAGTAGATTTTTTTAAACCAGGGACTTTGATCTGACAGCAATAGTTGCCAAAAAATAGTGGCAGAGAAAAGGAAAAGTGTGGCAAGGGCCTGACAAGGAAAGCTTTTATCAGACCACTTGAAAAGGAGATCACAACCTCCTGTTTTACCTGCTCCCCTTGCCCCCCACCAGTATTCAATGCCGTTCTAATCTGACACTTCAATCCTGAAATGAAGTTTCTCCTTCCTGCTATAGGAAATGCAAAGCAGTACCACTTGGACTTCTGGCACATCGAGGTCCAGGTGCGTGGTAAATCCCGTGTTGTCTCAGAGCCCTCAAGTCTGTGACACTGATAACGGGGAACAGGCTCTTCTCCTGCTGCCGACTCAGCACCAAATTCATGCCTTGACAAGCCAAAAATGTAACAATAAAGTCAACTCAGAACATTATTTCAAGCTTGAAATGCAAGAGTGGACACAAGAAAGCACTAAAACAATTAAAATTGTGAATATTATAAAATACAGCTAAAAAGATGAGCTTGACGCTATGTAAGGACATCCAGCTTCTCTTGGGATAACTTCAGCACAACAGCGTGAATTATAGCTACACCTCACAGTTTTGAGGAGTTGCTTAACCGAGTAAACTCTCAAGTCCCGTAGAAAGTAATCCAGGTCCACTATACTTTAAGTATTACAGAGTTTACACAACAGTGTTTAAAGATTAAAAATATTTTATTTACACTTTTCTTTATACACATTTTATACATTTTTTCAGTTTAAAAACCGAACAGAGCGCATATGCAAGTCTGAGCATACTGTATCCATAGCTAGGGAAAATTACTTTCTGCCAAAATAAAAGACAAGAAAAAAGGCTTTAAAACAGTTAAAAAGAGGCAATTCTTAAATTATTCAGAGAACTTTATAGCAGCCCCAGGGTAGTCATTAGACAGTTAATCCAAATGTACATATGAGGTCATATATATATATATATATA
>NW_010198161.1:4858-13914 GCF_000695765.1 Mesitornis unicolor | reverse complement strand
TTATTCTGTGATTAACACCCCACTTGGGCTGCAGTCTGGGGGCTTGGAGGGACGGGGGGGTGGTGATCCACGCTATGGGACCTTAACCCTTTGGAGAAAATCTGAGTAATTTCAACTGCTACATCTAGGTCTCGGGCAATTAATGGATTTTGCCCAATTTTAGTTTGTTCCTCTTCCTGTCCCCAGCAGAAGAACAGCAAGGCTATGACCCATTTCTTTTCTAAATCACGAAACACAGCAGTTTTACTACTTCCTGTTTATATTTTTCTGTAAGCTTCCTCAGTGCGTTTCAACCAACCACTTGCTGTTGGTTGGGTCCATACAAAAGAAATACCTTAATTAAATTACAGCTGAAATGTCTTGTTGCAAGGATTTGTTCCTAATTTGAGGTGATGTTATTAATCCTTAAATCAACCGTAAACACGAACCTGGGTAATCCTAGGCCTAAAATTAAATGCTTAGACTGTGGTCATGGTGATGTTCTGGAAGAAACATTTCTGAGGTATTTAAATTGAGAATTTATAGTCACTTTTGCTAAGTTTAAGTTAATTAGCAATTAGTACCCTTGAAATACAACACAGGAGGGAACGGCCTTTGATTAGGAAGCAGCGAGAGCTGTGGCTCATCTGTGAGTTACTGGGGTTTGAGGTTTGTTTTACTAACGATGTAATTAATATTTGTTTTCCTATTTCCATACTGGCTGAGGCATTTGTGGGCCACACGAGATCCCAGGGACACGTCACCTTTCTGTCACATCAGCACAAGCCGTTAATTAACGTAGGGAATGACGTCGTCACGTTAAGTGTCGTGGAGATGCCCGTTTCCATTGTCTTTGAAGGGGTTTGGGTTGGTTTTGGTTGGAAGCCTGGACTGGGAGTGACCCATGGGAGAGGCTGGGTGGATTTTGGTGATTGGCTGAGATTTCTAAGACCCCCGGTGCAAATCTGCCCGTGGGAGCCATGTGAAGTGGAGTAACTGCGTGTGAACACGAGCCGGCGTTGGGCCAAGGTGGCCACCGGCATCCTGGGCTGTCCGAGCACTGGTGTGGGCAGCAGGAGCAGGGCAGGGATCATCCCCTGTGCTGGGCACTGCCCCTGGAATCCTGGGGTCAGGTTTGGGCCCCAAAAAGGCCATGGAGGGGCTGCAGCGTGGGCAGAGAAGGGCAAGGGAGCTGGGGAGGGGTCTGGAGCAGCCGAATGCTGGGGAGCAATGAGGGAGCTGGGGGGTTCAAGTGGAGAAGAGGAGCTGAGGGGAGCCCTTATCCCCTCTGCAGCTCCTGAAAGGAGGGGGTAGGGAGGGGGGGGTCGGGCTCTGCTCCCCATAACAAGCGATGGGATGAGAGGAAATGGCCTCAAGTTGTGCCAGGGGAGGGTGAGGTTGGATGTGAGGGGAAATTTCTTCCCCAAAGGGTTCTCAGGGCCTGGCAGGGGCTGCCCAGGGGAGTCCCCATCCCTGCAGGGGTTCAGTGTGGCACTTGGGGACGTGGTTTGGTGGTGGAGCTGGCAGCGCTGGGTTAGCATTTGGATTTGATGGTCTTAAGGGTCTTTTCCAAGCCAGACGATGCTCTGATGCTGTGACTCGCACGTGCCCTGCCTGCAGCACAGCTCAACGCTCTGCCTTGGGCTCCCGTGAGCAGGAAGGCTCATTCTTCACGTCGGCTCACTTTCAGAAATGCCTTCGCTCTAATTTGATTCAGCAAAACAAAACCCTCTGGTGTGGGGCCAGGTTTGTAGGGAGTGCAAATGTTTTTTTAATTAACCCAGATAAGCACCCCAGGGCAGCTCTTTTCATTTCTTTGAAAACGCTGAAGCAGACAGGTCCTGGGAAGAAGACGGATCGCTTCTCTTCGGTTTTATTTCATTTTCTTATGACTCCCACATCTGCAAAATGAGCTTCCCAGAGTCTTTCTGTGATATTCTCCTGTCCTTCGCCGAAATTCTCTGCAGATGGCGTTGGCGAAGCTGTGGGTTTCAGGCTCTGGTGGTTACAGGATGGACGTGGATGCATCATCTGTGCTGGTTCAGTAAAGCCTGCCTTGAGCCCTCCTGTGGTCCTAAGGAAAACCGAGCAGTCCAACCACATCCACGCTGTTAACTCTCTTATTCCCTCAAGCAGGGTGGTTACGTGGAAACTGTTTATTAAAAACTATTCCTCGCTGATGTTAACACTTGATTGGGATGTTGGAATCGTTTCGAGAGTGGTTAAACCAGGCGGAGGTTGGATAACACCAAAGCACGTTGAGTTTTAGTGCCGGGAACAGCCCCTGAACCACCAGGACACAAATCCCTCCTGGCACCTGCGGTTCCTGGCTGCCCATGGACGTCCTGGTTCTGGGAGCCCCTATTTTGGGGGTGCAGACAACTGATTCCCCACGGTCTGAGCAGTGAAGGGGCGGATGGGCAGGGACGTGTCCGCGGTTGCGTGCACCCCACAACTCTGCTTCGTTTCTGGGGTCGCAGATGGAACAATTCAGACCTGTTGGCCACGCACAATGGGGTTTATTGGGATGCTTTTGGCCAGAGCCGCCTTCTTGCTGATGGCTTCCAGATGTACAAAGAGTTTCCAGTAATAATTCAATGTTCTGGCTCAAGCGGGGGCTGCCGCAGATGTCAGATCCCATCCTAAGGCTTTTGTTCGCTTGGCTCAGCCCACCCATCGCTCACAGAGCTGTTGTATCACCACAGCATCCCCTGCCTCAGTCAGAGCCTTTCTGTGTCTGTGTGTCTTCTTCATATCTCGTTTACAGAGCAGTTTAATTGCAGTGTTTTACTGAGCTCAGAAGTTCCTTTCAGAGACCTGGGAGCCAGGAGCTTGGCTTCCATGGGGTCAAACTGCACAGCACAAACATGCCCAGATACACTTCTAAGGATGTATTTATTAAGGACATAACTTAAATATAAGCCCATAATTTAAATATATATTTATTAAGGATGTATTTATTAAGGTCTCATGCATAAAGGATGGTGTAAGGACACTGGAGCTGCAGTTTAAGATGAGGTGCAGGGCAGTTGCAGAGGTGCAGGCAGGGTCTAACACGGCTGCTCAGGTCATTTTAACTCGTTTTGATCGCTCTGGAGTTAGAAATGCCCCATCTCTGGGTTGGCTCAGTGGTTCTGTGCCAGTATTTTGTGGGGGAAACACGTGCACTCGCGTCTCGTTGGAACAAGCATAAAGGATAAAAGGGTTAAAGGATAAAAGCGGCTGCGTTTTCGCTGTTGAAGCAAGCCGAAATATAGCAGTAAATAGAGGAACGGCGTTGGTGTAACCTGCCTCTGCACCCACCTGCAGGGAGATCTGACTCTGCAGAGCTGTTGAGACGTACGTGTGCTAACAGCAACCGGTAAAAACAATTTCTGCCACGGGATAGAGAGGAAGGAGGTGATGACAGAGGGGATCTGTGCAGAAATGTGTGTTCTCGTGATGCTCGTGAGTGGCTGTGCCTTCACGTTGACTGCTTTCCAGTCTGTTCCTGGAGTTTGGAGCCTGTTGGCAGCTTGGTTTTGCACTGAGCTGGTGACTGTGGGGTGGTGGGGTGGTTCTGAACCCGGTGGGAAATGTTAAACCAGCTCCAAGAAAGAGCTTTCCCTCTGCTCCTTCTCTGGCTCATGAGTAATTCCCAGGAGGGGTCGACTGCCACTGGCTTTACCTGTGCCCAGACAGCACTGAAATTGCTGTGGGATTCTTCTTGATCCCTTGGTTGCAAAATTTCCTACCTCTGTGGGTGAAAACCCCCAGCGCCTGTGTCCCTGCTGCCCTCTTGTGCGTTACATGGAAGCTGCATCAGTGCCTCCACGGCTTTGACAGCTCATGAGGCTCTCACTGCTTCAAGGGAGCTGGTTTTTCCTTGAGGACCATCCTTGTCTGTGGCAGAAAGAAGCTCTCCTGCCAGGTTTAGGTTCTTCTGCCCCATGCCTATCATAAATCACTGTATAATAGTGAATTCACAGAGTGGTTTGGATTGAAGGGACCTCACAGCCCCCCCAGTGCAACCCCCATGGGCAGGGACACCTCCACCAGCCCAGGCTGCTCCAAGCCCCGGCCAACCTGGCCTTGGGCACTGCCAGGGAGGGGGCACCCACAGCTTCTCTGGGCAACCTGGGCCAGAGCCTCACCACCTCACAGCCAGGAATTTCCTCCTTAGATTTAACCTAAATCTCCCCTCTTCCAGTTTAAAGCCATCCCCCCTGGTCCCATCACTCCATCCCTTGTCTAAAGTCCCTCCCCAGCTTTCCTGTCCCCTTCAGGTCCTGGAAGGTGCTCTAAGGTCTCCCCACAGCCTTCTTTTCTCTGCTTCAGGCTGAACAACCCCAACTCCCTCCATAAGAGAGGTGTTTCAGCCCTCTCACAGTTATTGTGGCCCTCCTCTGCACCCACTCCAATAGCTCCATGTCTTTCCCATGCCGTGAGCCCCAGATGGATGCTGTACCCCAGGTTGAGTCTCAGGACAGCAGAGCAGAGGGGCAGGACCCCCCTCTCACCCCCTGGCCACGCTGTGGGGCTGCAGCCCAGGATGGGGTTGGTTTCTGGGCTGCGAGCACCCATTGCTGGCTCACGTTGAGCTTCTCACCCAACACCCCAGGTCCTTCTCAGCGCTGCTCTCATCCATTCACCCGCAGCCTGGGTTGGTACCAGGGATTGCCCCGACCCATTGCAGGACCTTGCACTTGACCCTGTTGAACTCCACAAGGGTCACGCTGAGCCTGTCCAGGTCCCTCTGGATGGATCCCATCCCTTGAGCGAATCAACGGCACCGCTCAGCTTGGTGACATCTGCAGACCTGTGAGAGGGCACTTGATCCCCCTGCCCACGTCATCAATGGAGGCACTAAATGGTACTGGTCCCAGTGCAGAGCCGTGAAGGACACCACTCGTTACTGGTTTCCACTGGGACACTGAGCCATTGACTGTAACTCTTTGGACGTGGCCATCCAGCCAATTCCTTGTCCCTCCAACAGTCCATCCATCAAACTCCTGTCTCCCCAGTTTAGTGGCCAGAACATTGTGGTGGTCATATCAAAGGCCTGTACAGAAGCTGAGGTACACACCATCCATAACTATTCTGTTCTCCTCTGATGTGTCCACATCACAGAAGGCCACTGGATCAGGCACGAGTGGCACTCCATCAAGCCACGCTGGGTGTCTCTGATCTCCTCCGTGTCTTCCATGTGTTTCGATGCTTTCCAGGAGGATCTGCTCCATGATCCTGGCTGCCTGGTCGATCCCAGGATCCTCCTTTCCTTGGTTTTTCAAAAGGGATGAGGTGTCTCATCTCCAGAAAACCCGTCAGTCTGTGAGCTGGGTTTGTTATCTGAAGTCACCTTCATACTCCTGTACAGGAAACAGCGTCAGGAACCAGAACCAGGGCAGAATTGGGAACTTGGAGGTGTTTTTATAGAGCTGTACAACACCCATACAAGTGAGCAGGTTGGTAACTACGTTAAGATTTGAAGCGTCCAATCCGCACAGCAATTACAGACAGTGCTGCCATTGAACATCATCACCACAGCGGTTCCTGGTTACACCCACAGCCCTCTCTGGTCCCAGTCATCACCCACCACAACCAGTTAACTCCCAGTTAAAAACTCTGCTTCTCCCTCTATCTCTGCTTGGCTCAGCGTATTTGGTGCCTCATGGCCTTACCGAGATGTGCGTTTGTGAAAAGGTTTTGGGTTTCTTTTTGGGCATCCCTGGACTCTCTCAGAGCAGCAGGTAACCCTGCAGGAAAAGCTTTCCATTTGCTAAGCAAGGAGACTGGAACAAGGACTCCTTATAAAAGCTGGAAGAAGTAAGGTTAAATATTTATTGGAATTTTCCTTAGTGGTAACGGGGATAGATAGTTGTAATTCCATATTATATCTCTATTCTCTCCAGGGTCGTTAGCTGCAGAGGTATTAGATGCATATATTTGCCGCTAATCACAGAAGTACTGATGCTTTGAATATAAACCCTTTTAATTTAAAAATTTTAGAAAGCCAAACACAACCAACCAAAACAAACAAACTAAAAACCCAAACAAAAACCACCTGAATTTTTGGCATGGTGGTTGCATGCGAAAGCTATGATTGATTTCAGAGCTCCTGGGAAACCCAAGCAGCGTTTCCTTGGGCTCTGCTCGCCCTTCCCATGGTGGGGGCTCCTTGGAGGTGCAGATGTGGAGCTGCACGTCAGCAGCTGCTCAGCATCCCCCCATCACGGGTAAAACCCAGCATATTCCTTCTTTGCACCCATGGTGGTCTTTGCACCCGTAGTATGAGAAGGGGTGGTTGTAGGGCAGAGAGGTTCTCCTGCCCCTCTGCTCTGCCCTGCTCACACCACAGCTGCAATCTTGTGTCCAGTGCTGGGCCCTCAGCTCCAGAAGGACAGGAACTGCTTGAAAGAGTCCAGCAGGGCCACAGAGATGAGGTGTGGATCCGGCACCCATGGTGAGACAGTGGCCTTGCCATGTTTCCTCACCATACAAGCGCTATCACTTGGAGAAGTGACCACTGTGGAGCATCTCCTGCTGAGGAGCGGCTGAGGGAGCTGGGGCTCTTGAGCTTGGAGCAGAGGAGCCTGAGGGGTGCCCTCATTCCTGGGGATCCATTGGGAAAGGGCAGTGTCAGGAGGAAGGAGCCAGGCTCTGCTGTGGGATGTCCAATGGCAGGCCAAGGGGCAATGGTCCCAAGCTGGAGCACAGGAGGGTCAAGCTGAAGATGAGACCAAAGTTTGTGAGTGTGAGGTTTCTGGAGCATGGCCCAGGCTGCCCAGAGAGGTTGTGGAGTGTCCTTGTGTGGAGACACCCAAAGCCCTGGCGGTGTTCCTGTGTGACTGCTCTGGTGATCCTGCTGTGGGGGGGTTGCACTGGGGGAGCTTTCCAGGTCCCTTCCAACTCCTCACATTCTGGGGTTCTATGACTGTCTGAGCTGTGTCCTTACCATTACCTCCCTCTGTTCATATTCACAGCAGATATTTTATCTTGCTTGCTCAAATTGGAAACCTTAAAATATTACTCTTGACATGGCTGACTTCTAATGATTTCATTTCATTTTTGTTGACAGTTGTTTAAAATCTTGGCCTAGTTCTCCCCTTGCCTCTCTTTTCTTATTTTACCTTTAAAACCCCCTCATGTTCTGTACTGCGTATGAATATTGGTTGTAATTACTCTTTAGTGTGTGCTGACTTTTTTCAGTGCTGTGTTTGAAATCCCATTTCCTCCATTGCTAAGTAGCTCCCCTTTGTCGCATTCCTCATCAAAATAAGAATTTTTAACTAACTCAGGAACCAATCCCAACTGACTCGTCCCCCATTTCTTGCAGATTTCAGTTCATCTGTTTATCATTATTTTTGTACAGTTATACCATGTCTATAATACCTTCTTTGTGATGTTACTGTTTGCCTAATACGGATTGAAGCTCCCTGAGCAAAGAAGTTGTGATTTTTCTCTCTTTGCAGCACACGAAGTATTCCTGGTAGGCAGAAGTTGAGCCATAGCCAGGTTTTAATGCTGAAGTAGGTTTTGCTATATAAAATTGAGATATTTTTTCCTTATAATTAAATCCTATTTCTCTTTTCTTTTACAGAAGAAGATCATGCTCAACATGTTTTTAGACACATTGATGGCTGACCCGCCTCCTCAGTGCCTTGTGTGGCTGCCTCTCATGCACAGACTTGCCCATGTCGAAAACGGTAAATGGAATCTTTTTCTTGTTTGAAACACGTGGTCAGAGCTGGGTTTCTGTTCAACACCTCTACATGCAGTGTCCTTTTGCACATAACAAGCATTTAATGCCTTCATCCTTCCCACAGCCCTCCATTTTTGCTGGAGTGGAAAGTGGGATGAGGAGCGCTGCTTTCTGAAATCATCAGCAGTGATGCAGAACAAGATGGGTTTTGGAGCTTGCATAGGGGTAGATGAAAAAACAAGCAGCAGGAAAATGATATTCTCTAAATATTTGTGTTTATTCTGAAGCTTTTAAATACCTTCACTTGAACTAAGCTTTAACTTAGGCTTTCAAGTGCAAACTCACAACGATTTTGGTACCCATTCAAGCATCTGAGCCAGCACTGTGCCCTTGTGGCCAAGAAGGCCAACGCCATCCTGGGGTGTATCAGGAGGGGTGGTTGTAGGGCAGAGAGGTTCTCCTGCCCCTCTACTCTGCCCTGGTGAGACCGCATCTGGAATATTGTGTCCAGTTCTGGGCCCCTCAGTTCAAGAAGGACAGGAACTGCTGGAGAGAGTCCAGCGTAGGGCTACAAAGATGATCAAGGGAGTGGAGCATCTCCCTTCTGAGGAGCGGCTGAGGGAGCTGGGGCTCTTTAGTTTGCAGAAGAGGAGACTGAGGGGAGACCTCATTCATGGTTATAAATATTTCAAGGGTGAGTGTCACGAGGATGGAGCCAGGCTCTTCTCAGTGACAAACAATGATAGGACAAGGGGTAACGGACACAAGCTGGAACACAGGAGGTTCCACTGAAATTGGAGAAGAAACTTCTTCTCAGTGAGGGTGACAGAGCCCTGGCCCAGGCTGCCCAGAGAGGTTGTGGCGTCTCCTTCTCTGCAGACATTCAAAACCCGCCTGGACGCCTTCCTGTGTAACCTCATCTGGGTGTTCCTGCTCCGGCAGGGGGATTGGACTGGATGAGCTTTGGAGGTCCCTTCCAATCCCTAACGGTCTGGGATTCTGTGATTCTGTGATTCTGTGATCTGCCTTGAGCACTTGAGTCACTGCAGCGCTCGCCGTGGGAGCTGAATGCTGAGCTCCTCTCACTTCCACACCTTTTCTTAGCCAAAAATCGCCTGAGTTTGCTGCCTATGGAAAGGGATAAAAAAGATTTAAGGGATGGATACATGAAAATTTAACGGTGGGGAAGTGATGGAGGAGTGGCCTGGCTGGGAGGGATCGTGGTGTTCAGGGAGCGAAAAGGTTTCCTGCAGAAGGCTGGGCAAGGGTTTGGAAACTGTGTGTTGGTTTAGTGGCCAAGGAGGTGGTGTGTGTAATTTCTTGGACAGTTGCACACAGTGTTTGTGAACTCTAGACAAAAAAAAACCCCAAACAACATGTTTTTCTCATTCACCAT
>NW_010198161.1:0-4813 GCF_000695765.1 Mesitornis unicolor | reverse complement strand
CACAATAAAATCACGTTATCACCCTTCAGAACCCCTGCCCTTCCAGGTGTTACCTCTTCTGCTCGGTGCATTTATGGTTATTTCAAATATATATCTTTTATATATCTATAAAAGCACAGACATCTTCCTTTTCAGACGCAGGCAGATAAAGCCTAGACCCCTGGTTTTGCCTGGCTGTTCACAGCACAGCTCATCTGTCTCGACCTCCATTCCCATCATTTCTATCCCATTCGCTGTTGACATTTGTGCCTCTGCCGTGGTTAAACGCTGCTGCGCTTTGGATGTGCTGGGATTTGGCATTTGCTCCGTCGCCTTCTCTCGATCCTCTTGCAAAGCGCGTCTGGTTGTGAACTGCATCTGCATTTGGTCAGCGGGGAACGGGACTGGAGCTGCGATGCTCAATGTGCCTTTTCTTCTTTATTTTTAAGGTGAATTTCCCAATTGCTCTGTGTCTGCAGGTGTTTCCTGCTAACTGTGGGGCTCATCAGAAAATACTGGATTAAAATATTGGGTAAACTGCAGTACTGCAGTGTCCTTCCTGTCCTTACGTGACAGCTTGCTCTAATAGAAGGGCTTCTTGTTTTCTTCTTCTTCCTTGATCATGTTACCCCTTGTCGTGGTTTAGGGCTGGGCTGGCCACTAAACCCTGGCCAGACGCTCTCTGTGAACCCCTCTGCCCTCCCAGAAGGGGAGAGAAAAGAGAAGAAGGGAGAGAGACTTAGAAAACTCACAGGTTTAATGAAACAATAATACTGATACTACAGGATAATGATGGAAATAGGAAAATAATGGAATATCTACAGATATGTACAGATATAGATACAAAACCAATCTAAAATCCTCCCCCAAAGCTGCTCTGGGAGCACTGGAAAAGTCCCAGTGCAGCCCCAGCAGCAGTGGGAGCATGCAGGAACACAGGGCTAGGGATGAGAGGCAGCCGAAGCAGCAAGGTCTGCTGGGCCTTGGGCCATTGCAGGGGTGGAGAGGGAAGGAAGAGTCCAAAATAAAGGGTCCAGACCCTGGTGATCCCTGGGCTTTCCACTGAGTGTGGCGTGTGTGGGATGCAATCCCTGGTTGGGCAGGTTTGGGTCTGTTCCCCCAAATAGGCACAGACACGGCCCCCATGGTGAGACAGTGGCCTTGTGATGATCACTCGTAGCAGCACACACTGGAAAACCATGCTGCTGGTTTCAGCAAGTTCAGCCCCTGAGAAGAGCCTGAGCTGGAAAGTGAAATCACTGAATAGAAAACTGGTTGTATTTAACCCAAACCAGGACACCCCTATAGACTTGTACTCCAAGAACAACACACAGGGTGGGATAAATACGGTAAGGAAATGGGCAGTAAAATTGTTCATGTGGAGTTACAGGTCAGAATTGCACAAAGCTTGGGCAAGGGTGAAATGTTTAAACATAACGTTTGGATAGAAGTGGAGTTGTGGGAAGGTCTGGAGATAATCCAGCATCTGCTTGAAAGGACCTGGAGGAAATGACTGGCTACCCAGGACAATATCATCCTCATAGATTAGTGAGTGTGTTCCTACATGACCCGGCAGTTTCCGTTGCCCTCGTGTGCCGTGTGGCTGCTCCAGAACACGCAGACCCCGATCCAGCCCCTTCACTGCCCCGGTGCCCCCTTTGGCTGACGCTTTCTCCCCAGCAGCAGCAGATCCTCCCCGTTCATCTCTTCTGCAAACCAGTCCCCAGATTTAATCCTGTGTTACACGTGGGTTCAGCACGTGGGTAACTCGATAGGATAACTCTTAATGTTTGTGCCATTAGGTTTCTAATCCTTATCAGCCTCTTCTGCTGCTGCCTCCCAGGCTGCTTGCCAAATTCTGTTACCATCCATCATTCTTGCAACCCGAGTTCCTACATTGCCTTTCTTCCTCAAACTTACTCTGCTACAAGTGGTATTTTTCGCTCCAGAGACAGGCAGCAGCTCCTCGGTCTGCTTCAAAGAGCTGATGAGAAACCCTCGTAGCTGATGCCCAGAGATGTGAGCATCACATCCCAGCAGGCTCAGCGGGGAGAGATCGTCTGGATCCTGTCCCTGCAGCGAAAGGAGTTTGGGGATCCTTGGAGTGGGGGCCTGACTGTGGGAAGGTAAAAATAGGGAATTTGAAGGATGGAGACAGTAGAAATAATGAGCTTGGGATTACCAGGACATGCAGAAGGAAAATAATGTTTGTAAGTGATGTAAAGACGCAGCTCTGATTGCAGATGTGCAAGGGAAGAGCAGACCAGAAGCTTTCATAGTTTGGGCCAGAGTTTGTGGTTGCTATGGATCTGGGTTGAGTATCTCCTATTAAATGAGCATTTTCAGTGTTTAAAAAGCAGATCGATCAGCTTGTGCTGACGAGGGCTTCTGTGACTAAATTAATACCCAGTTGCTTTGTGGGAGTTTCACGTTTTAACATCTGTATCTATATAAAAGCATAAATGTAGTTAAAGTGAAGGCTTGCAGGATGTTACAGGGGTGTCTGTCTCCTCTCAGTTGAAAACTTCTCCAGAACATAAGCAAAGCCATGCAAGAAACAGCAATCAATGCTGGTTTGAAGCAGGATCATAGAATATTTGGGCATGGCAGTGTGTACTAATGCCTTCGTTTGGGTTTTTCTCAGCCTTGCAAACCAACCCTCTGATCTGGAGGAAAGACTCTCCAGTCAACTGGCTGTTCTGCTGTGCATCAGGTGATTGTCCCACTGCAAATTCACAAGGATTTGAGACCTTAAAAGTAATTTTGCCAGCCTCTTTCCTCGTAAGCCTCACGGAGTTTAGCACTGGGAAGAGCAGAGTCCAGCACCTGAGAAGGAATAACCCCATGCACCGGTGTGCGCTGGTGGAAACCAGCTTGGCAGCGAAGGAGCTGGGGCTCCTGATGGACGTGGAGTCGAACGTGAGCCTTCAGTGCCATCTGGAAGCAAAAAGAGCCAAGAGCATCCTGGGCTGCATCAGGGAGCATACCTAACAGGTCAGGGGAGATGTTTAGTGCCCCCAGTGCAGCACTGGTGGGACCAAATCTGGAATCTTGTGTCCAGAGCGGGGCTCCCCATGGTTTATGGCCATGGTGGGGTTGGACTTGATGATCTCACAGGTCTCTTCCAACCTTAATGACTCTGTGATTCTGTAATGGCAATGCAGATCCCATTAAATCATGCCCTGAAGGTCTCCTCTTCCACCACTGCCCTGTAAACAACATTAATCTGATAAAAACCATCTCAGTCCGTAAAGATCCATCTACCATGGATCCATCCATGGCTACCACCATCTTGAAGACTTTTCCTGGTAGTATCTACTGCTAGTTCATAGTAGACTTCTTCTGTCATGCTTAGGGACATGGTCTAGGGGTGGGCTTAGGGCTGGCTCAGTGGTTGGACTCTATGATCTTAAAGGTCTTTCCCATCCAAAACCAAACCCAAAACCACTCCATGGTTGTTCTGCAGTCAGCCGTTAATTTCCACTGCAAATGAGTTTTCTCTCATCAGCTGCAGTGCTCTTCTGCCCTGACCTTCCCTCCCAACCAGATATTTCTCTTCTTCACACCTTGTAAATCCTCTCATTCACTGCTGAGTTACTTCAGAGGCACTTGAGCACTTCAGTTGACACCTTGGAGAAGAAGACAAGTCCTGCAATTTCCTTGGTTGCCCTTTCAGCTCCGATATAAGCAAAAGGCAATTAAACTCTGAACGGAGTGTGTTGTATTGACAAAATAACATTTCCAGGTAAAAAATAGGTTGGGGTTGTTGAGCCTGGAGAAGATAAGGCTTCTGGGAGACCTTAGAGCACCTTCCAGGACCTGAAGGGGACAGGAAAGCTGGGGAGGGACTTTTGACAAGGGATGGAGTGATGGGACCAGGGGGGATGGCTTCAAACTGGAAGAGGGGAGATTTGGGTTAAATATAAGGGAGAAATTCCTCATTTTGAGGGTGGTGAGGCCCTGTCCCAGGTTGCCCAGAGAAGCTGTGGGTGCCCCCTCCCTGGCAGTGCCCAAGGCCAGGTTGGCCGGGGCTTGGAGCAGCCTGGGCTGGGGGAGGTGTCCCTGCCCATAGGGGTTGGGCTATGGAGGGATTTTGGGGTCCCTTCCCACCCAAACCACGCTGTGATCCTACGTAGGCAGCTATACAGCCCATACCAGGTTGCTTCTGCTCCTCAGAGCCTGCTGATCCATGGAAGGCATCCATCGGATCATAAATCACTGCTCCATGCACTGAGTGCAGCAGAGGGTGTTTAGTCCCAGAGATTAGGGGGTTTTTAGAGATTTGGCAGCAGAATTCAGGACCAGAGAGCATTTGGGGGTGTCCCCAAGTGTTAATTCAGGCTGAAGAGGTCAGGTTCCTGCCCTGGCCCATGGGAAGGGGAGATCCCTGCTCCAAACCCAACCCCAGCAGCCTCACTGACTGCAGCTGAGGACATCAGGCTCCTGGCAGGGCTCTCTTTCTGCTCCTTTGAGTGGTTTCCATGGAAAAATCTGGAAGATTAAGAGTGAAAACCTGGAGCCTGGCATAACATTAAATACCAGACATGACATGTGTGGGAAAATTCCATCCAGCTTTATAAGGGAATTATAGGAACGCACTGTTTGGGGTATTTGGCTATTGGTCAAGTAAGCCACTGATGCATTTTTATCTCCAATCTAACAGTCTCATTTGTATTTTACATTGAAATAGCAGAATGTAGATGTTATGGATGTACATACACATCAGTGCTGCGGTCCACAGGGACAGAACAGAGCCTCATAGCAGCGCGGCCCGCTCACAGATGCAGCTTTTGGTGCCACGTGTATCACAGAATCACAGAATGGCTTGGTTGGA
>NW_010198160.1:0-38410 GCF_000695765.1 Mesitornis unicolor | reverse complement strand
CGAGCGATTCTGTGATTCTGTGGTTCTGTGAAGATGCAGCAGAATTTCTGCCGGTGGGAAGCTGCGTTGTGCTCTCTGTGGCCTGGGGCAACCTCCAAGCTTGTCACTGGAAGCTCTCCTTTGCCTCCAGCTGAGGTTGACATTTGCTTTGCCTGAGCTTGGCTCTGGACTGGATTGCTCTCCTACCCCATGGTGGAGGACCATGTTTGCCTGAGGAGTGGGTGTGTTTGCAGCCGTGGCTCAGAGATTGGGCCTCCCCAGGAAGAGCTGCATGGAGTCTGCACCCAGATCTGCAGGCCTGTAGTGCCCGAGGTGGGGCTTGCAGGTCAGCTCTTCCATTTCTGCAGGATGATTCTCATGAGGACAACGTGCTGAACATGCAGGATGCTTCTTTGTCCTCTGTCTATTAAAATCCTGGAGCTGCTTCAGTTTGATCTTGACATTTCCACAACCTGAAAAGAGAGAGACCCAAAACCACAACCTTGGAAGTTAAATGCATCTGGTCTCTGGAGGAGGCTGGTTTTAGATTTCAACTCCAGAGCTCAGCATGAGCTTGAATTGTCATTAAAATCAGCCAGCTCTGTCCATGCAAATGAGCCAGCACCGTTGCCAGTAGTACAAAGTTATGAGCCAGTTTCATCCACTGCTTTTTCTGTGCACAGCAATTTTCACCACGCTGTGTCTGGCCTAGTTTTTTGAGAAAATACATGATCTTTTAATTCCAAATAAGATCTCTTACAACTTCTCCCTGCCCCTTGTAGTATGGGCGAGAAGCTGCTTTTTGCCATTGCTTGGAATCCTTTGTGGGCATGCATCACTGAAGCGCTCATGTTAGTCCACATGTGCATTGAGTGCTTGTGCTGAGGCATTGTTTGAAGCTCTGCCTGACACTGGAGGTGCTTCACACGAGGAAAACTTGGCCTAGGACTATGAGTATTCCTGCCAGTGTATCGTCCAAGACAAAATCAGCTGGAAAAGTCATGGGAGGGGTCCTTCATTGCCATCCCTCAGTTGCATTCTGCAGCTTTCTCTCCATCCTTCCCATCAGTTTCTGTCAGCAACAAGGTCGTTTATTTTAAAATTTAGCCCATTAGTGAGGTGTTGATCACACTGTGCAGCCAGACTTGTTGAAAGATGCAGGAAGCTACTTTGCAAAGATGTTTCCTCAGAATTTAAAACTCCGGCAGTTTCCCAACCTCTACACATGCATCTATAGGCAGCTGAAGAAACCTGCAGCAGCGCACAGGCTCTTTTGGAAGGCTGAGCTTTTTGAATAGCAGCCATCAGTCTGACATTGACAGTTATTGAGAACAAATAACAGTTGAAAACAATAACCAGTTTTCACATTCCAAAATGATTCAGGCATGTGGATATTTTGAGAAACCTAGCCTATATAGTTCAAAAGCTAAAGTACTCTTTCCTCAGTAGCTTAGCCACTTGGAATCCAAAATTGCTTAGAAGGTAAAGTCTGGGGTTTTTTTTCTTTTATAATTTATCTTTTCATAAATAGCAGCATGTAGCCTTTGTCACAGATGCAGTAACTACTGAAAGAAAATTTTCATGTCTCCCAACAAACAGAAAGCAGCAGGAAATGCTGAAACACCTGCCTGCTCTGTTCCAGAAAAATGCTTAGAAGCTGAAGCTTGAGATGGATATCCTGTTTCTTTGTTGCTATGATCTTTCTGGATTGAATTCCTATAAAACAAATGCTGGGAGAGGTACCTCAGAGAATGTCAACAGACCCAGCTCGTGCATCTGTCCTACAAAGTCCAGGCATGGTGGTCAGCAAACATCAGCTTTCCTCCAAGGTCTGCACGTGACATAGGAAGTGACACTGGAAGAGGAAGGAGCTAGAAAATTTCCATCCTTCATAATGGCCTGAAATTAATGTTTAAGATGGGCTTGAGTGAAGCAGTGTTGTGCTCTGTGAAGCCAGACTGCCCTGTTCTGCAGGGAGGGCTTAGCTTGGAGGGGAGAGGTAAACCCTGTTTGGAGCTCGGGCAGGCACTGGGTTGTGCTCCACTTGTGGGGAAAGCCCTCCCCTGGGAGAGTGCTGTCAATGTTTCTCTTGCCTGGAGACAGATCAGGAAAGATCTCTCTGTGCTGCATGAAATTTTACTTCCTTCTTAAACTGCTTTTCGACAGAAAATTGAGGTTTTACAACAATGACAGGTTTCATTACAGTATTTGTTCTCCACCTAATATTTTACTTTTCTTGAAAAAATAACACCTGAAAATGGAATATTTAGACTGATGACTGAAATACTTTAACTGAAGAAAGATGTGGACTTTCCACAGAGGAGACAGACACACCAAAACCCGCACTAAAAGTACCCCTGAAGACCTCCATGATGCTAAAGTGCCTGTTTATGGGGTTCATGGAGCAGCTACTGCCTTTCTGTGTGTCACCTGGCACAGCCTGCGCTTGGTGACTGATCTTTTGGCTGGGACTTTGAGTGATTTTGTAAGGCAAGTCTCACTGTTCTCAAGTAATTGCCGCGATCTGTAACGTTGCCCATTGTCATCTGTAGTACTTCTGTGTCTAAACAGTTCAGAGTACCCAGGACACGAGTTATCCACACGTGTATGTCGTGCATTCTCCGTGTGAGAAGGGAGCGCCAGGTACCGAGCGGCATGTTAATAGCACCCCGTTAACCCTGTCTTGTGTTTTCATAACACAGATTCAGCTTCGTACTAACACAGGTTTGATTTTTTTTTTCCCTTTTTTTCCCTTCCTTCTAAAATGTTTCCCTGCCAGAGACAGGAGCCGTTTCTTCATTTGCAATAAATAAATGCCATGAATGTGACACCTGCCCTTTGCTGTGCTCTCACCCAGGGATTAGACTGTGCCTGGGGATCCGAGCTTTTTGCATACAATGCACAGCTGTGATATAAAGAGCCTTTTGAAAGGGAGGCTTGGCAGCTTTCCCAGGAGCTAACTGAAGGGTCCATTTGTGCCTTACCTGTGATTAATTCTTTTCCGTTCGTGTTTGCAGTGGAAGGACTGGAGCCCGGCACTAACAAAACCCATTTTGTTACACAGTTCACTGCCTCTAACTGTATTTCCAACCTCTGGGGCTTCCCTACCTTTGCAACTGTTGACTAATATTAATTGTGTGTATGCTGCTTAATCACCTGGGAGTCACCCTCTAAAGTGGCATTTAATCGGTTTTAAGGCAGGTGACAAAAGTGAATTATGCTAGGGGACCGTAGCGGAAACACCTAGGCAAGGATAGGAAAGGTTCAGAGAGGCAGTGAAGAAAGTCTCACAGAATTAGAGTGCTCAGGGCTGGGGGGATCTGCAAAAAGCCCTCTCTCTTGCTTCAGTCTTTATCGGCTCTTTCTGGGAAGAGGGGAGCATAAACAGAGGAATAATTCAAGGGCATCCCAGCATGTTGTGGAATTAAGTTCATGGCTGAGTCCTCGATGGGCTTGGGGTATCCTGAGACACTGCCACTGCCGGAACAGCTGCCGAGGACCACATGTGAAATGGTTGATGAGAAACAGCACTTCTGCTGCTCTGCATTTAGCAGAGAGCTGGGTTGTTGCACCATCCTCTGGACCAGAGAGAGAACAGATACCTTTGCCATCACCCCTGCTCCCTGAGCAGCATGGTTTCTCTGCTTGGTGGGGAGAAATGGGTATTAACAGCCAGACACCAAACCTACAAGAGTAAGTGTGGGGGTTTGTTGGTTTTTTTCTGCTTTACATGGTGAGCTTTTGGTTTTGGAGCTCTGTGGGAGAGGAATCTGAGGGCCTTAGGTTAAATGGGCCTTCATGGGGCAGAACTGGTGAAGGTGACATCAACAGAAGGAAAACCCAAAGCACTGCTTGGGATTTCAGAGGCAAAGAAAAGCGGCCTAACTTGTTACCGCTTTAGAGGACAGCCGTGTGGAGGTGGTGGGATATCTATAGGTCAGTAAGGAGACCTAAGCAGTGGATTTTGAGCAGTCCAGAGAGAGGTGGTGTGGGAATGAAAGAGCCTATGAAGAGGAGGCAGCCAAAGCAAAGTGTGGTCAGAGAAGAGCAAAGCCTTAGCCAAAGTGCTGATTCTGACCTGGGAGTTTGGAGTGTAGCCACACATGTCTTCAACAGGTGCTGGAGAACACCGGCTATGTATTTCCCAGCTGTCTCCAGTACCTTGTAGGACCACATCCTGGAATGGCTAGGCTGGGTTGAACTGGGTTAGCTGGAATGGAGCAAGCTCTCCCAGGATATGTGCTGAAGTCTGGAAGAGCCTTTCTTGAGTCCTGCCACAGACCTTCATCAGCTGGACATTCAGGAAAAATTACCCCTGCAATCCCCACCTGGGTCTTCACCTCTTTTCAGGACAATCAACTGGTAATTGAGTTATCACTGCTTCGAAAATTGAAAACCTACAGCTTTGCTTCAAAAGGATTTATGAATTCCCTCTGCGGTTCAAGCACATTCACCAGGAGTGGGGAATTCCTTTAGATCTCTGCTGAAGAATGCTTTTAAGTCAGGAGGCCGCTTGTATCTACAAAGCAAAGTTGCTTGCTCACCAACCAACTCTCTGCTGGAAGCACTGGCTCCCTCAGAAGATTCACTGTTATTCCCTGCTCCCTCTTGCCTATCTGTAAACTACCCCATGGCTACATAAATATTTTTATTATAACTTATGCCAAGCTTTCTTCCTCCTCCCACTGCAGAAGATGCAGCTCCCTTTGGCTGTGAATGAGCTCCCATGTCTGAAAGGAAGCTGGCCTAGCTCCAGATCTCAGCCTTACATATCCTGGCACAATGTTTTCCAACATCAAGCTGTAGCAAGAAAACAAACTTCAATTTGCTCCTCCGGTGTTAATATTGCCGCCCACAACTGCTGCAGTGAGCTCTTACAGCTGTTCTTTCACAGTCAGCTGGTAGGGTGGTAGGATAAACAGCGAAGAATTACCCAGCTCTGTGCTGAAATGGGATGGACGTGGTAACCAGGGAAGCTTCTGAGCTTCCCAGTCTGGGCACTGTGCAAAGGGGAAGGTGAAACAGTCTGAACACATCCTCCTCTCTGCCAGAGCAATGCTGATGCTCCACATTGTGGACTTTTGCAGTTGTCTCATTACTTCACAGGCAGCCCAGTTCAGCCTGCTCCAAGAACAGGATTTGGCTTTAAAAAGCCAATTTTTTTTCCCCAGCCATCCAGTCACAGACAAAGCATCCCTTTTCTTGCTCCTCTTTGCTGCTTCTCTCTGTCTGGTTTATTGGTAGAAGCTGGCAGAGGCCCTGCAGGAAGCAGATCCAGGGCCATAGCCCTGCGAGCTTGTCTGCATGTGGGGTGGGGTGGGACACGAGCTTTCTCTGGTGTAACAGCTTACTGCTCCCTTCCCTGTGTCTCTGGGAGAAAACTTGCTGCTGTTCATTAACGATGACCTTAAATGAGCACATATTTCAGCTTTCTAGCCAAGCACATTTTTTGGCCTTTTGGTGCCATGTGTTGTAGGTATTTAATATTATCAACAGAAGCCAAAGGTCTCCAGCCTCTTCTCTGCTAAATGAGAGCAGTGTCCTCCGTTGAAGGTCTGAAGCTCTGCAGCGCATTGAGCCGGTGTCTGTCTGATGGCCCTACTTTCTTTGATGTGCCATCCTAAGGTCTCTTTTCAATTTGTCCCATCTCTGTTCTGTGTCTTGGGGTTTTTAAGCGTCTCGTATGTGAACGTATCACATCTTGAGCTAATTAGAGCTTAGTTTACACCAGGTTTGTCACAAGCTTGTGGGCAGTGTGGCTTTATAATGGGCTTTTATCTGGGTTCATGCCCCACAGGTGACCCAGGAAGCTGTTAGCGCCTCACCTGTGTAGGCAGACTCCCACAGGGTTGTCTGTATGCACAGCCTGTTCATTGTGTTGGTTGGAGTTGCGAGCAGGGATCCTCTTCTCCCACCTGTGTGACTGGCATTGGCCCAGTCTTACCTGGTCTTGGTGCACCTAGAAGTCCCAGTACATCGTGCCATGGCTAAGACTGGTGAGTGAGACCTCCGGCTCCTAATGAGGTGCTGGGAGGTCTATACCCAGATTTTCCATCAGCACGTTCCTACAGGCACCCCAGAAGGAGGAGATGTGCTGTCTTTATTGATGTATATGTGTGCTCTTAAAAAGCTATTGCCCAGGCACAGCTGTGGCTGGGACTGGTGAGTTCATGGTCCCACTAAAACCTCAATGGCACAGGCAGGACCTGTGCATCCTGGCAGATTCAAGAGGGAGCTGTCAGTAGCTATCTGCTTTAGTGCAGTTACTCTGCTTTTATTCACTGTGGGTAAAGGTGAGCATTGCTCTTCCAATAATGCCTCTTCTCTCCAGAAACTTCCCTCCGCTCTGAACTGCAGAATTATCTCCATCCTCTGTTGTATTTCCTGACTTCTTTGTGTCTGCCAGATCCAACTGGGAGCTGCCCTGCTGGTAATCAGCATCCCCCCCGGACACGCTCCTCCCTGGCTGACTCAGTTGGCCACGGCGCTTCGGCACAGCCCTTCCCAGCAGAGAAGCAATTGCTCTTTCTGCCCTGTCTGTCTAGAGCTCTCTCCCCCAGCCCTCCCGGCAGCTGAGTCACTTCCTTCTTCAAATCTGGCCTTAAATCTTCCTTTTCTCTTCGCCCTGTGATTCACTCCCTCTGTGAAGCGCTTTGCAGAGCTCCGTCTGGGATATGCTGAACAGAGAGATGCTCCTGGTGCAGGACGTCGTCCTTGTCTCAGTACTGAGCCCCTCTCCAGGGGCTGGTTCCCCCCCCCGTGCTAAATGGTATCTTGTAGTATTGGTATTTCTCTTCTCTTAGCATTTCTTTTACCGCTACATCTGACGTAGTCATGGAAGGCAGCTCCTGCCTGCGGGTGAGTGTGTGTAATTTCCTTTGACATCAGCGTGTGTCTGTGAGGGCACAGCTCTACCCTTTCCCACCCCATTTGATGAGATGCAGTAAAGGAGTCATTACAGGATCTCTGCCGCTCCTCCTCATCCCTTGTGGGATTTAAGGAGCGCCGCTGTTAGAACTGAGCTTCTGCTCTATAAGCCTGGAGATATTTCTTAGTATAACATCTACACTCCTCGAATTTTTATATAAAGGTCATTTTTCTCCCTTACCTGCTTATTTCCTCGGCCTTGTACCCTCTTGTACTGAAGTGCCTCAACTTTTCACCAGTTTCCTGTTGTAGAAGGGAATTGCCAACAAACAGGGTAGTTAAAAGATGCCAAAATGAATTAGCCATGTGGCACCACTGAACTTGGCTAGACCTGCTCCAGTTACCATCAAAGAGTGTGATACAGTTTTCCAATGCTTTTAAATCCTGCTTTCAGCTGTGACTTAGGTAGTTAAGCACTAATCCATTTCACTATCCTTGCAGTTTAGGCATACGAATACTCAAGTTGCTTAGGTGCTTAGGAAAGTGTCCTGCGGCTGCCTTGTCCCCAGAGTCTGGGCAAAAATGGGTAATGGCAGGAATAGGTGATGGCAGGCAGTGACCAGACCTGGTTCTGTGAAGGTCTGGTGTCTTCCTCAGGACAGTGGTGCCCAGGCCTGTGCCCACGGTCTGAGTGCACATTAATGAAATATTTGGGATTGAGTGAGGAGATAGGGGGACAGGCTGCGATGCTTCTGTCACTCTGCAAGGGACGGTGCGTCTGTGAGACTGTTATGCTCAGAAACATACACAGGCCATGCAGTTGTATCTGTTTGGTAGCTCTGGGTTTCTAAAACATGACCAATGAGCATTTTCTAAAGAGTGACCAACAGTTGTTTTCCAGTACAGTAAGTTTGCAAACGAAGTGAAATTGCTATTGTAAAGTTTTGTTTCTACAGAGGGGACGGGGGCTATGGAGCTTGTTGGGAAAAGATGAATTCTGGTCCAAGGAGAGGACTTTTCATTTTAACTTGATTCCTACAGGAGACATAGCAATCAAGTAAATGAGAACTGCAATTTCTAACAAATACTGGTAATCCTAAACTCTGATTTTTAATAAGTCTTCAGCAATCACATTCTTCAGCTTCAAAACAGGCAACTCTTGAGAACGATGTTAGGTCTCCTTTGTATACTGATCTTACCTTGCCTTCTAAGCTTACATTGCATATATTTATGTTCTCTTGCTTAGAATGAAGTGATCAGCCAGCAGCTCTCTGTCATTTTCACTCATTGCTATGGACCCTACCCTATTCCAAAGCTCGTTGAAATTAAGCGCAAGCAGACCTCTCGCCTTGGTAAGTGTGAGTTGAAGATGCTTGTGGGTTCTCCAAGGAGAGCTGTGGGAAGTCTGTGTCACTGGCTGGGTGCTTGAGAGAGCACAAGTCAGAGAAAAACCTGACTTTGAAAGGCAGAACTAGAACATGGAAGGGCCACAAACTTAGCCTGACCTAAAACTCCCGCTGAAATCCAGAGGGTCATCAGGTGTGCTGGAGTGGGGCTGTAAATCTGCAAAGATTTGTCTGTGTTGCTAATTAGGCTTGGATCCAAGCCCAGGGCCTGGAGCCAAACGTCTGTCCGCATCGCAAACTGCCAAGGCTGGCTGTGGGTGATGCTGCAGCGGTGCGGCCCTTCCAGCCCCACTGACAGAGCCTTTGTTGTTTTAATGTGACCCATAGAAGACCCTAGGGACCTTCTTCCCCTTGGCACAAAGGCCTCCTTGCACAGAGAGGGGGCTGTAATAGGGTATAAATAAGCGTAGGCATCCGTTCAGCTGTGGTTTGCTTTGAGTAGCAGAGCTGGGAGGCTGTGGCAGCTCTGTGTGGCGGGGACGGCTGGCTGTCACCTCAGCAAAGGTCCTCACAGACTTCCAAGCTTTGAACTCCCTGCATCTGAACTCCACGTGGCTGTCTGCAGGGCTTCTGTCTCAGGCTGTCCAAAATAGTTTTATGGCCTTTACTCATTAAAAATTATATCCTTTTATGCTATTGTCTTCTTTTGTCAAAACAGGAAGATATTCTGTATGTTCGTGACCTCTTCCAAAATAAAGGTATTGGCTTTTTTTTCTTCTTTCTTGTGATTCTAGATCCTCATTTTCTTAACAATAAAGAGATGTCAGATGTTACATTTCTGGTGGAAGGAAGACCATTTTATGCACACAGAGTGTTGCTATTTACTGCATCACCAAGGTAAGATATAGAGACATTTCATTAACAGAAGTAGAATTTGATTTTGCAGTTTTGCTTTTGTTGGTGCTGTTAAGATTCTTTGAGGGCTAATAGCTCAAACTTCAAGTTTTTGCTAAGCAGAAAATCTCAACAGCTTGTTTCTGGTCAATCTGCAGGATGTTTAACAAGTGCTCTGATCACTAGATTTCCACCCAGTAAATGATCCACGCTTCTGGCCGTGCACCTGACCTCATTGCACCCAAGGCACATTTGCATGGAGCTCGTTGCTGCATCCAAGCTCTTAATTGTGGAGGAGTCTTAATATTTTGATTCTTAGTAATCATTTATCCTGTGAGTGGCTAAATCCTGCCTTGCATCAGCGTAGACAGGAAAACCCAAGCTACTGTCATGCAGTTAATTGAAGGCCTGTGACATTTTTTAAATAAAATTAATGACGAAATGTATCATACTGTATCCACAGGCAGTATTTATGGTCTGCTCCCTGTGCTCGTAAGGCTGGACGTACGTTACCTAGCTCAACCCAAGCTTAAAGTTGCTAACAAACCTTATTTGTACCCAACTTTGTAATTATAGGTGTGCTTTAAACAAATTTAGCTGGCCTTCCATAAGGTCTTATTTCAAGATGTGGCAAGGACAAGCCACGGATTCTGGATAATTTGAGCACTCTGGGTATTGATGCTGCCAACCCACAGCACAGAGTAAAGATTTGCATAAAGCAACTGCAATATCTGACCTTGCCTTCAATTAAGGAATGGGCATTTTGGTTTAGAGCATATTGGTAGAGGTACAAACATGTTCCAGACTCCAGCTTCAAAGCTACTAAATTGTGTTCGTAGTAGAGTTTGACACCAGTAGAAGCAAATCAATCATTATCCGTATTTTAATTAACAAGATCCAGTGTGATATGGAAAAGGTTACCATCCAGCAAATGCTGGTCTTGACAGATAAGCCAAGCTTTGCACTACCACTAGAAGGTCAGATGAATTATCAAAAAGAGAGCAATTGTTTCTGACAGCGCATTTCCCATTTTCACCTTCTCACAGAATGGGAATATCAGGTTTTGAGAAATAGATGGCTACATATGTATATGTCTCACATAGGTCTGCAATTACTAACTTAAGATATGTTTTTTCCTGAAACTTCTGCTGTTTGAATTTCACGTTTTGATAATCAGAGAACAGCAACTCAAAACAGAAAAGTTGGAAGTCTTCCTAAAAGATCATGTTGCTTCCAAGAAATTTTGTAATATGCATCATTACAGTATCTGAATTTCCTATGTACATTTTATTCTGTTATATTAGATGTATTTTTTCAAAATTTAATATTGAAATCTCCTAGAAGAGAAGCTTCTTCCTTTTGGTTTGAACTTGATTTTATGTCAGTGTCTGAATCTTGATGCTTTCCAGTGACAATTCCATTCATTTCAGTGTACTGTTTTTGCAAGAACTGATGCTGTCTTTCCGCTTTGCCATACTTTTTCACAGTGAAAATTCGGCTGGTATTTCAATCTTGCTCCTTTTTATTTAGGTTTAAAGCATTGCTGTCTAGCAAGCCCTCATCTGATAGTACTTGTATTGAGATCAACTATGTGAAGTACCCCATCTTTCAGGTAAAGTCAGTTCTCACGTTGAATTTGAATGGAACATGTAATAGGAGCATCGTACATGCCCTGTCCAGATTAGTACGTATGTATTTTATAAACATGTAGCTCAGAGTAGTGGTTTCACGAGCACAGGCTTCATCTCCATTCATACACTGAGTGCTATTGATTGCAAACGTTGTGCCCAAACAGATACAATAGCATGCATTTCACTTACACGGGCTGTGCAGACAGCAGTGCATGGCAAGGTAAAGCACTTGATTCTTTTTTTCTCTTATTGGCTCTGTCGGCATTTAATGGGCAGGTTTGGAAGAGACACAGTTCATTCTCTTCCTTAGCAGTATCGTTCCATCAATTTTTTGCCATGAAAATCCAGAGCTTGCTTCCTCTATCTGTAGCATATACACGTAAATGCTTCCCTTTATTTGAGTCAGAGCTCAGACAGCTCCGTGTATCGACTGGTACCGCTGCAGATAATTCCCAGCTGCCTATGATAACTTGAGGCTTGCTGGAAGCTCACTGCAGAGGGATCTTAGCTGGCTCCTATTACAGTGCAAAGCCTCCCCCACTCTTCTCATCATCCATGCATGCCCACACACAGCTGGGTGAAGCTGGGGATGCCATTGCCAGGGAAGGAATAAGGGAATAACCATTATATATGCTATGTTTTCCTGAACCGATGATGTACTTAACATACTGGGAAATACATTGAAAATTCAGAATTAATTAATCAGCTTCCTGCAAACTGTTTGGAGCTCACCAGAAAGTCCAGACAGGACTAGCTGGTGAGGGTTGAGACAGACTGCCTTTAAGAAGGAAACATTGAACTGTGGAGAGAGAGAGAGAAACAAAATTCATCTTGAAACCAAGAGTTTTGGGACAGTTTTATCTACAAATCTTTGATGGTGTTGGGGAGCGTTGGGTATTGCCTGCAATCTTTACATTGCCCCCTGTTCCCTGGTGTCTTGGATTGGTTTTTTTAAACACTCCCTCTGTTTTATTACAGCTGGTTATGCAGTATCTTTATTACGGAGGTGCAGAGTCACTCCTGATTAAAAATAATGAAATTATGGAGGTAAGAGACATTTATCTTAATTGCAGTGGGAGCAATGCTAAGTGATCTGTGTACCGTTCACCCAAGGGCATGTGGCCATTGGGCAAGACACAAGCACTCCTGTCAGTGCCAGCAGTGCCCAGGCTGTCCGCAGTCCTGTGGGAGGGACTCAGTCTCCTCCTCTGCTGGTTGCCTGTTATGGTAACTTTTACCAGTATGAAGTTGTCTGTCAGAGAAGAAAGGGTAGAAAAAAATATGGTCATCAAGCAAAAAAAAAAGTATCTGAAATAAGAATATCTAGTTAGATGGTTTGAGAGGCTTTTTCAAGGAAATGCTGAGCTGGTGTTACCAAAATCTGGAAGCAACTCCCAGCAGCATGATAAACCATTCTCTCTGTCTCTCTCTCAGCTGGATAGGTGAGGTGCTCTACTCCAGCTGGGCTGGTCAGCTTCTCTCTGCCACAGTCTTAATTTTGGTTTATTAGCACAGACTTACGTGTCCAGACATATCTCAGCAGCGTAAAAAGGATCCAGTTTGGTTCCTCACTCAGAAGAATTCTTGGCCGTGTACCTGGCTTTAACCGTGGGAGAAGTCCCGCTGGAGTCACAGTTGAGTTCAGTTTCAGGCATGTGACTGTCAGATTTTCTGAATAAAACCATAAGCTGCTCCCTGAGATACAGAGACTTCTTTGCCTCTTTCTTACTAGATGTAAAACATCCAATGCCATTCTGCTCATTGGCAAAAGCCAAACCCAGCCGAGTGGAGCTGACTGAGCCTTCAGTATAGCCACACATCCACGGCCTTTGTGCATGTTAAATCATCCTCTTCCAAATACTGTGTGCTGTCATTAGCAGCTATGATCAGCCTAACAAATCCTAACTATATAGAACTTAGAAATATTTGAGCAAATTCTTTATAGTCGTTCAGAGAATTTTCCTGTTGATGATCACCAAATTATGGCAGCCAAAAAGAGTACAGGACAGTAAATACTAAAATCAGAGCTACTTAAACAGCTGGTAAGCATCAGTCCACAGATGATAGTCTGCCACCATGACGTTTCATCATTGCCTACATTAGTTAATATGTCCCTATGACACTACTGTCTGGGGCATCCATGCAAGGCTTCACTTTTACCAAAGTGCTGCTAAGCAGAAACTGGCAGCAACTCTTTTTTGGGGTATGAGTGGCCAGAGAGAATCAGTTCTGATGGATACAGGTACAGGCATATCTGTTCCAACGGGGATGGAACTGGTCAGGACTGGAATTATCTCTTCTCCAGTGCAGGCGGTGGATTTTTAACAAACCATCCCCACGTTGACTTTCTGAGCTTTATAGAAAAAGGTCACAGATTCTTTATTTCACTTGTAGTTTTGAAAGAAGCTCCTGAATTTCTAACCCTTTCTGAAATAAGGAGTCTTAGACTGTGCAGTGCAACAGCTTTATAGATATGCGCACGTTATCACCTGGGTGGTTAAAAAGTTGGTGCTGCAGTTCAGCTGGCTGCTTGCTCTACTTTTGTGACATCTCAAAACTTCTGTGACTCAAGAATGTATGACTGATTGATTGATCTGTTGATAACAGATCTGGCCATGGTTCCTCACAGTTTAAAGTAATTACAAACCAGCACGTGACTGCTTGAGCCGCAGAGGCAGCTGGAATAGGATTTGGCTTTATCTTTCAAAACTGCATTTAGCAACTTGCCTTATTACAAATATGATAACAAGAAGCACCAGAAATACTCCACAGAAATCTTTGCTGCAATTCATAATTGGGGCCAGCTGGCTGCTATCACATCAGCGCTGCACATTTCCAGCACTTGGATTTATTTATGGGATTAAAGCAGAGCTTGAGCAGACTGCATAAGAGAAGTCAGAATAATGTCATGGAAGTTTCAAGGTTTTGTTCCCCAGTGCTCTTACCTTGCAGCAAGTGAGCCCTTTTGGGATTCACAGGATAGCTTTTTGTCATGCAGTTCTACATGATAAGGGCCATATAAATGCCTAAACACCTGGACAGCTCGGCCTAAGATACCTGACTGGGTTAGACCAAGGTGTCAAGCAATGAAGAACCCCAAGCTGCTTCCTAAGCCAGAGCAGAGAGCCAGAGGCAATGACCTACCATGGGAAGACAGAAAATGAAATTACTTTTTCCTGTCCTAAGAGGACAGAAGCGATTCAGTTGAGGAAATCTTTGCACTACTGAAGTCAGTTGGAGAACTCAAAATTTAAGCCATTTCCACCCTGCAGGCTTTCATCCCACTGTGGTCATGCCCGTAGTATACAGTGGCATGCAGAGACTCCAGGGCAGTGCCAGTCCAGGTAGTATATCCATAGGGTGGAGATATATATAAGGCCAAAGAGGAAAGTCAGCTTGAGACCTGATGGCAGGAGGGCCATGGTAGCGCAGGGGTACAGACACATGACACTAACACGAGTGTTAACGAGGCAGTTAACAAGATCTGACTCCATTTCCTTGAGCCTGCTGAGGTGTCAGATCTGAGGTTTATTGTCTCTCTGAATTTTTAAGACTGCCCAGGGTGGTCATCATCATCTGATTTTAATTGCTCTGTGCTCTTGGTCCTGGCACCCTTCTGCTGACATCCCCACTTCCAGCCCAGGTGCTCTGTTTCAGCCAGAGCTTGGGGAACAGTTGAACCTGAACCCTTTTTTCCTGGAGTGTAATTGCAGATCCCTTCTTGCAGAGTTATGTTTGCAAAGTGACCAAAGACTCTCCAAGCTGCTATTTCCTTTTTTTTGTCTTTCACACGGCCCCCTGCCACCTCATCCCGAAGTGAGCACATGGACCTGAGCAGCCTGTGGTGGTCTTTCCATGTACACCTTCCCACAGTGTGATCTAGAGGGGACTGCAAAGGGTTGAAGAAACCAAGCAACCTTCTCATTCTGACTGCTTGTCAGTACTTTTGTGCTAATTGAAGCAGGGACAGAGAAAAAAAAATACAATGAAACAGAAAAGAAGCAAGCTCTGATTCTGTATTGCTCAGCAGTTTTGACTTCTTTTTTCCGTGCCTTTTTTTTTTTAGCTTCTCTCCGCTGCTAAATTTTTCCAGCTTGAAGCTTTGCAACGACACTGTGAGATCATTTGCGCAAAAAGCATTAATACAGAAAACTGCGTGGATATTTATAATCATGCCAAGGTAAAAATAACCGCATATGCTTGCATGTTATGCGTCTGTCGTCATACTCGTAGGTCAGTTTTATAAGTAGTGATACATATTTAATTTGCTAAGTATGTTTGTTATGTATTTAAGATTGGTCATGCATTTACTGGGACTGAGTGACAAATAGGTACCTAGTATATTGCCAGTCCCAAGCCATGTAGGGTAAGAGCATCAGTGCCAACTGCTCATCCCCATCTCCTAAGTGCTTCAAACTCAGCTTGAGTGTACCACCATGTGGCAGACCTGTCCCTTATCGTGGCAGCCTAAGCTGCTGAGTTATCCAACAGGAGTCACCTGAGTGAATAAGACACCTCTCTCTCACCTTCCAAGCTGCATTTTCCCATTACAGTTCCCTGTTTCCTCCTGCCTGAAGCCCACTGGGGTGATATACTTAATGCTGGTGACAGCTTGTCAATATATAGAAGTGCCACGTTGTCAAAGTGCAACGTATCAGAGCCGTGCACGGATGGTAATGAGAATTCTATGTCTTGGAGAGGAGAGATTCACAGCTTCTTATTGGAATCAAATTATTTACTTAGCTTTTGAGGGAGGCTAAGTTGTTAAGCATAAAAGCGTGGCATTTTTTGACCTAGAAAACCTATTTTTGCTCATTGATAGAGGTGGTTGCTACATTGATTAGTTTCAGTTTTTCCCCTCATCTTGTGTGCTTAGTAGTGTGCTTAGCTTGGAAGATGGAAACCATACACAAATAGTTGCAATGAGATATTTTTAAGGCACTCCTTGGATGATTTTTTCTATAATTTACATGGTCTGTACAAAAGATAAAATGGTGCAGCGTGACGTGGAGGTTTGATTGAACAGAGTAATCCTGCAGATTGCTCCAAACCCCTGCAGATCTGATCTCCATTCCCATCATCAGGTATTTCCTACAGAGAGTAGTAATGTTAGGTATTGATGTACAGATAACATGCAATCAGTGTTTGAAAGAGCATAACTTTCCACCTGTAAAATGAATAAGAAATGAGGTGTATCTGCAGGTCCATTTATTGTAATAAGAAAAAAATCAGCAGTGCAGGGATCTTTTGAAAATTATTTATCTTCTAGGTCATGTGGGAACTTCTTGGTTTGTATTACTGCCACTAAAAGCAAAATGAATAATTTTGTTTTGAAATTACGTATTTTCTTCAAATTGTGAAATGTGGCTGTTATTTACCTCCTGATTGAAGAAAGTTCTCACACGGAGCTCTAGACCTGTCTGAGGACCTTCTACACTGCCGGTGCTGGGACTGAACAAACCCAGTGGCTAAATCCAGCTCCTTGTTTCCCTTCAAGGGCCCCAGCCTTGCAAGTTTTTGTGCCTGCATCTCCCAGTGGATGCAGTGGAAACAGTGGACTTGAGAGGCTTTTACAGCCAGGGTCATGTTTGCAGTCACTGATGTGGGCAGAGATGCCCAAGCTACCTGTGAATGAAACCTTGACTTCTGGAATTAGTTAAGTCACATCACCCTAGAGCTCAGCATGGGCTAATTTACCCTGCTTCCAGTAAATTGCCAGGGCTAAGCTTCATACTGTGAGAACTAGAAGGTTTCCGGGACCTCAAATAGGACATTTAAAGCTACTTCAGATACCTCTCTATTATGCTGTCTGCAGAGCAGACACTGTTAGACCGCAGTGAGGATGGGAATAAGATGATCAGGCACTGAAGCCAGGAACCACTGCATCAGCGAGGAGCAGGTTTTGAGTAACTTGCACCTGTTGTAGGTACCATTTCTAGTCCTCGCTGCTTTGCAAGCACAGCTGCATCTGCAGGAACTCAGGTGATGCAGAGACCTGCTTTTCCAGATGAGGATGTGCTAGCAGGTAGGCCCAGAGACACGTGGAGATTGTATCTTTCTCTCAATTTGGTGTAAGCGCAATATGAAACAAGCACAGATTTGGAAAGCTATCTGTGTTGGAGGCCTAGGTTGTAGGACAGTTGTTTAGTAGGGTGGTGAGCTGTGTAAAAGGAGCTGTAGGAACAAGATCTTGAGATCTTAAGTACTGGTAGGAAGGCGAGACAATGTGGATTTTGTCACATTTACAATTGGAAAGCTGAATTGAGAGCGTTAAAATAATCAGTGACATCCCTATGGGCTTTCCATTCCTAAAGTTGCAACATCTACAAAGGCAGCAATTTGATTAGTATCACTTTAAGAGTTTCATTTTTCAAAGCCTTTGTCACTGGTCTTTACTTCCAGAAGGAAATGAAGTAACTGGACAAATTGGATTTATAATAGTGATTGATTAGTTACCACTAGATACCAGTTATACTTTACATGAGTGCCTTGAAACTCCCAAGAAAATAATTTGGAGTTTCAAATACATGCCTTAACCACTCAGCACTTGCACAGATTGCAGTCTGAGAACAAATCTGAAAAAGAAAAGTACATTATTTCCTCAATGTCCTGAATATATTGAAATTATTAATAGGAATGAATGGTGTTTTGGAGAAGAATACAGATTCACACATATGCTCTCACATCCGTGTTTGTAAATAATGTACTCATAATTTGATGCAAACTTGCATGGTTTGAAAACAAATTAAATTCATTCTTTTTTCTTGGGAAGACAGATCCTACTTAGCTCAAATCTGTTTTGTTTTGGGGTTTTTTGTTTGTTTTTATTTATTTATAGCATTTTCCATTCTTAGTTCCAGATGTGAAGTTAAGGTGTTGGTGGGCAGCACATCTGTGTAGTTATTCCAGTCTGGACCCAAAGCTATGAAATGCCCCAGCAGTTGGGGCCCTTCAGGCTGCACCACACAGCCAAAGGTTTACCCAAAGCTCGAGGAGCTTGCCCTAGGCAGGAGGATGGGCCGAGCACTGCTCTCTACACTTGCATGGCTTAAAATTACACCTGTAGTGGAATATCATGGCTATGCTCCTTGTATGACCACAGGATCCAGCCATGGGTGGTGACCAGTACAGATCACCTATCAAATGACTGGTATGGGTCATTTAAGGTTTGCTCATACATTTTTGCTCCCACAGTTAAGGTTTCCTTGCACATTATGATATCGCTGCCTGTTTCGCAGATACAGTTCAGCACAAGGGGATACTGGAAGCCCCAAGCCACATGCTCTGCAAACCTCTGTTTCTCCTCAAAAGATTCCTTGAAGCATGAAACTTGGCGCGACAGGTCGTGTGACCCATCCTTGCTAAGGATGCCGTTCATTAAACTTGGTCTGTAGTAAGTTGACCCAAACCTATAGTTTTAGGGTGTAACTTCTAGCATGAAATCATGGGTCTAGGAAACTGTGGTAAAACTCCCACTCATTTCCAAGGGAGCATATATACAGCCCTAAAGTTTGTTTCCTTAACAACCAGGGTCTTCCAATATGGAATTGTGACCAGAATAATCAGCGTAAAATACTGTTTGATTAACTCCTTCCCCTCCCTCGTATATATCTGTGTAAGCATAACTGTGTCTGTCTGAAAGGCTTAGCTTGTGTGTTTGTGTGCAGCTCTTACACACTGTATTTGTTGAGTGGGTTTTCTCAAAATGGTTACCTTTCTCTAATTTCACTTCTTGTAGTTTCTCGGAGTCACAGAACTATCTTCCTATTGCGAAGGGTACTTTCTAAAAAATATGATGGTCCTTATTGAAAACGAAGCTTTCAAACAGCTGTTGTATGACAAGAACGGAGAGACGTCTGGTCAGAATGTACTACAGGACTTACAGAGGACGTTGGCCACAAGGATTCAGTCAATTCATTTGTCTTCTTCAAAGGGCTCCATTGTATAAAGCTGAGGAAGATGGTAACCCTCTAATAAAGACCCTGCAAGTTAGGTCTGCTGTTGCAGTTGCTTAAACCCGTTGCTTTAACGACTACGAAAAAAAAATAAATTAAAAATTCTACTTTGCATCCAAATAGTTCTGTGTTGGCCAAAGGTGCTGCGCCGGAGCTGCGTCCCCGTTTGGATGAGGGAATACAGAAAACAAAGCTCCTCCCTGTTTTGGAGCAAACGGGGTACCAGAGTATCCAGTGAATTGCTGTTGCTCTCAGATTTTGAACACACTCGTGTGGCCGTGGAGCTGAGGGCCAACAAAAGCCAGAACTCACACCAGTGAACAGCAGAAGCCTCTGCCTGAGCGGTGGTGCCGGGGAACACCTGAATTGACCAATTAATCATTTAAAGCGGATTTCTTCCACTGTTACACATTTAAGGACTATAGCTATCCTGGAGTCCATTATCTCATGCATTTAAGAAATGTAAGAACTGTTATTGCTGTCGAGCAAAGACAACTGTATTAGAGAGTGGGTAAGACTGTTACAGCTGAGGAAATATACTGGCAGATTTTTAGGGGTGGGAACTTTTTAAATTGTTCATAGAAATAATGGGGTGGCCTTGTAGTTTAAAAACTGTTTCCTAAGCTTAAAATTTCATTTTCGACAGAGCTGTGTTTAAGAATCTATGTAACATGTTTTTGGTTTTTGTTTTTTAAAATGGTAAAATGTACATTGTGCAAACATACATATGATGAAGTTTTGCTTGTATTCTTTCCTAAGGTGGTATAATCTTGCCTAACAGGCTATGGTTACACCGAAGAGGTACATTACCCAGACTATCTCTAATACAGTAGTTGGGGGGGCAGGAGAACTGCATGCTACTCGTGATTTGGGGTTAAAAACAATGACAAACTCAACATGCATTTGCATGGTAACTGTACCTGTGAAATGTTACGTTCGTGCTTCGTTTCGCCAAGACAAATGCAATGTTACTTCTTGTCAACTTTCACTTGTGAAATTAGCATATTTTTTTATTTGGTGCGAGTGGTTGTGATATGATACCCCCGGAAACCCTTCTTGAGATGCTGATTTCTGTTTGTTACAGTGAAGGGGTGATAACAGGTCTTTACTTCAGTAATGTGTCGATACTTTGCTACTGGCCAGAGATTGTGTCCAAGTTAGACTTTTTTAAATTATAATTAAATATGTACTGTGGAATGATTTCTCACTGTATCCTGAGAATGTATAGGTTATCTACAATGCAGGGTTTGGGTGGGATGGGATGGAATGGTGGGGGGGTGATTTAATGTCAAAGCTTCATTTATTTAGCAGCATATTGTTAGCAAGACAAATCTGCTCCATGCCACAACATTCCTGATGCTCTGTCTCTGAAAACCACAGCAAGAAGTAGGCAAAGATGTGGCCTTCACAATGGCAAAGTGACATTAATATATTTCTTTTCTAGGCTTCAGAAGTTTTATTTTGACAGTGCATGTTAACCTCTTGTTCTTTTGTTTGAGTATCTATGTCGGGTGCTCTTCCACGTTGATAGCTTTTGGCATGCTCAGAGAACACAGTTTTGGCTGTAGCTATCAACACGGTAGGAGGCTGTTTCATGACTCTGAGGTGCTAATCCTCCTGTGTTCTTGGTCTTTTAAAGCCTCTACAGTTTCTGCAACAAACTGTAAAAATGTCAGAACTGTCATTAATCCGCAAAGACACAGCAGGTCTGACAATTAGGCTTTTTTCCTGCATAGTAGTTCACACAAGATGTTGTCTGAAACATTTAGGTAATGGCAACTTCTGTGTGAATGTTGCGATCTTGGAGAAGCGAGACCGTGGTTGATGCAGCAGCAACACGCAGGGGTGCTTGTTGCTGTTTGCTGTGCCTCCTCATCCGTGGAAACCCATCCTTCCATGCCAGTGATAACCAGAGAGGAGCAGACCTCACCCTGCAGCTTCATGGTTTAACATAACAAAGTTTTTCATACAATAGTCATGATACTAAAATCCTTCCCTTGGGTACAGGTGTAGTGCCCAGCAAAGTCATCAGGAGTTGCATATGCATTTATCTGTAGGCAAAACAGCTTTTTCTGGGAAACGTGCCCAGAGGTATACCTGTGGATAAGCAATCTGGTGTCTAATGCTATGATGATAGCCACAGGTGTTGTGCCCCTGTTTCTAGCTCTAATATTAACTGTGCTTTGGTAAGGGGACATAGAGTCCTGAGTGTACAGGTTGCCCCTGGAAGGTGATGTCTTTTGAGCATTTGTAGGAACCTGCCTGGGACTCATTAGGAAGGAAGCACCGGTAACTCTGTGCTAGTCATTCTTCTGATGACTTAAGAGTATCTGTGGTAATGTTTACTGTTTTTTCTTTCAGAGATAAAGGGCTTAATTAATCCTTTGGCAGATGTACGTGAACTGAGTGGTCACTGTGTCTGGGCACTCAAAGGCAAACACGGGCCAAAGGCTCTAGCAGCAGAGAGCAGCTGCCTCCAAAGAGGCAGAGCTGTGTTGGCCCACACATTCATGTGTCCCGGTTGCTCCTTTTGGGGCCTGTGAATCGGACAGCCGAGCACGACAGAAAGCGTGGCATCCACTGCTGCCACAAGATCTGCTTTGCTGCTCTCTAACAAATGGTAGGAGAGAACAAGCCCTAAGACCCTGTTACAGGAAGGGATTGTGGCTATTGATTTATAAAGGAATAACTTTTGCCCTTCAAAACACCGGTAATCCCAAAGTCATAGATGTAAAGCTGAAAGGAACCTTAAAAAAATTATTTTAAATTCTTTGTCGACCTGTGACCTCCATCACTTTCGCCAGCAGAAGAGCCAGCCCCTGTGTGACCCTGGCATTCATTTCTCCTAGAAGTAGTCAGCAGACCTTTGTGAGTCCACAGACCAGAGCTTGAAAAATGTGATTTTAGTCCACCTTCATTGCTGTGAGTCTGGGTGAACCATGCCAGGTGATGTGCAGCTTGCAGGCACTTGAAACGTCCAGCGACAGGGATCCATGATCTTCACTGTCCTCGTAATCGGAAGGTTTTCCTAAGAGACTGTTTGTAATTTCTTCACTGCAAATTAAGCCACTTTCCCTTCAAGTCCTGATTGACAGGAAGAACAGATGATCTTACAAGATTATTCTATATTTGAGAGGAACTATCCTACTTTCCTCGCTAGCGTGCATCTGTCCTAGTTCCTTTACTAGTATTTTCTAGGTCTCTGATTTTTGCTCCAACTCCCCTCACAACTCTCCAGTTTTCCCAAAATGCAGAACTCCAGCAGGGGTTTTACATAGTAACAAGCTAAGCAGAGTAACTGTCTCCTGAGGCTGATGTACAGCGTATCAGAAAATATATCCCGTATCATTTTCTACAAGAACATCCCATGGCTGACTTGGATCTATCCTGTCTTCTGTTACAATTCCTGGGTCATTCACTGCTGCTTTCCCAGGAGCTCCCACTTTTATTTGTGTTTGTTTACTACACCTCCCAAAGTGTAACACTTTCAACTTCTCTTTATTAAATCCATTCTGCTTTAATTGGGGCAATTTCCCCACTTCATCAAGATCAATTGCAGTTCTGATCCTGTCTTCCAGCCTGTTTCGTAATCTCCAAGCTTTATTATATGTGGCTTCATGCATGGATTCTTCATCCCATTAATCTGGGGCTGGGGGGAAGGGCTCTGTTGTCAATTTAATCTAAAAAGCGGTGTGAGTTTCAGTGGGTGCCTGTGAATACCATCCCTATCAGATAAGGCTCTTTCCAGCAGAGCATTTTATTAGCATTTTTTCAAGAAATGGCATTATCATTTTAGAAAATAAAAAGCCGCCTGCTTCTTTAGTCTTTGTATAATTTGCAGTAATTTACTGGTTTTACAAATAGTTTACAAATCTTCTCCAGCCACTTCAGATGAAATGGGAAAAAATACAAAATCCTTAAAAAAGCTTTTTGTTTTTTCTTTGTTTTTTTTGTTTTGTTTTTGTTTTTTTTAAAATCATAACTTTGCAGCCTGTAATGAGTAAAAGGCTCATTTGGTTCCTTTCCATCTGCCTTTTTTATCCTGATCCACTGCTGCAGTATTTGAGGACTTACAGGCATCCTGCCTCTGCCTCACTGCAGATCTTTTCCTTCTGCCTCTCTACAAGGTCCTTCCTTTTTTTCCAGAATTTCCTCACATTTCTTCTCCCAGTTTCCACACTTCCCAGTGCTTTGACTCTGGAGCCCTGCTGGATCCCTTCCCAAACCCAGAAGGGGTAACAGTGTTCTCCTGGATGGGCGATTTTCCAATAATTGCCTTGAGACCTGGGAAGAGAAAAGGATCGGGAATGTAGGAGGGCAAAGGTTTTGGACATCAGAGAGGAAGGCTGGTGTTCTTTTCACGACAAATTTCGGCACCATCTACTTGTTTCTCAGATGTCTGCCCGATCTCTTCCTTATGCCTGCTGTCCTCTAAACACAGCTGGTGGACAGATGCTCTCTGGTGTGGAAAAGGGCCAGCTACAACTATTTTTTCCCCAGCTAAAACTTCTGCCTGCTTGGTCTCAGCTTGGGACTAGATTTGTGCAAATGTCTGTTAAAAGACGGAGGAAACATCTTTAAAGAGGTGTGAAGGCTTGGTAGCCAGGCTCCTATGGGCACTAATGAGAGCTGCGTGCTGAATTCTCCACGGGCTGCGTTTGACACTGAGCCTTTTTGTATTGACTGGCCACTGGCTCCATACCAAATGTTACACAAGCCCTCGATGGGCTGCGGTGTGTGGTATGCTGGAGACACTTGGAAATTCTGGTTCTGTTTCAGAGCACAGCACTATGCCCTGCTCTTTTGATGATCAAAAGTGTAAGGGAAATCCTTGATTTGTACTGAAACAAAATGCTCTGAGGTGATGTGGTGAAAAAAAAGGAAGGGCATCTTTTCTGCCCTCCCCATACCTGTCCAGAATCAGAGGAGGGTTCTGTTACAGCATGCAGCACAACTAGGTCTGTGGGACTCAGGTATGCAGGACCCTGTTTAAGTGGGTTTTTCCCCCTGTTCAAGAGAAACACAGATGTTAAAGTTCACACATCCACATACTCAAGGCAAGGCTCAGGCCATCCTCGAGAAAAAGCCAGTTCTAGTCCTGTTGGCTATGAGTTAAATCCCAGTAGCAGCTGAGCACCTGCAGAACTTGTCAAAGTCAGTTGCAGGCACTCAGTGTCCCTCAGGAGCTGGCTCTGTCTTCAAAATACTGCTGAAAGAGGACATCCTGAAGCCTGCATTCCCTAAAGCTGCCTCTGAAGTCAGTGAATGACTTTTTTTGATGAACAAGAGTTATCTAAAGTCAAAGACTTGAAGTTTGCTTGTTTGGCAAAGTGTCTTTCGTGTGAGACTCTGCAAGTGCTTTACAGAAATGAAGGGCCTGATGTTGCTTTCATCCTCTTGCCCAGAGATGCTTAAATACCTAATCATTAAAAAAGCTGCTTAGGATTTGCCCTAATGTTTAATAAACTAGCTTGCAGAAAGTTAGCCTTGAAATAGCACTCGGAATAATAATATCTGAATAATAGTATCTGAAACCCCATAGATGAGTACATCACTAATTTTAGATGTCTGCTTATAAGCACATTTATATCTCTAACTCACAGCATTTCCAAAGACATCTTCCATACATTTACAACTAAAATGAATGTTTTGCTATTTTTTGACTTGTTATTTATTTTGAGGTAAAGCCCATTATCTTCAGTGGGTGAAAACTGAGACTGCCCGCTCTGGCCAGATTATCACATTTTGGGAGAATTGCACCTGACCTACCATTTACAACTGGCCTCCAAGGGCAAAAAAACAGCAAAGCTGAGTCTTCAGCTGTGAGTCAATGATCCATGAGTTCAATGAAGCCGCTGCTGAAAACATTATGAGTGCAATGCCTAAAACAGAAGGAAAATCTGGAAACTCACAGAAGCTAATGGGTATTTGTCAGCTGCCTTCAGTGCGCCTAATGGGGGAGCAAGCTCAGTGTGGGTAGGAGGCAGATATTCAGTTTCTTTTTGTTGCAATTAAATTGTCATTCTTTCAGCTTGGTGCAAGGCTTCTTGCAGGGAAGAGCCATGGATGACCTAGTGTATATTTATTTTAGGCACATGCACAGGCTTTAAATGTGGTATCTCACATTCTCAAGTCAGTGTAGTCTCCGTAGATGATGGTTTTTGTACTTTGCTTGAACTGCTTGTCACTAAAACACCCAGGAGGCACAGCAGCAACTCACTTATAGAGGTTGCATTGGCTGGATAGGTTAAATTCTACAAACATCTTGTGGTCTGTAAGCTGTGCTGTTGAGCTGGGTAAATCTGCCCACCTGATTGTATGTGATGTACCAGAACTGCAATTTTGGTGTTTGTTTTCCTTTGGAGATGCATTTTTCTCCCTTTGTTGGGCTTACGGTTTTACTCTTTTTTTTTCTCTCTCTCTTTCATCCTGCAGAGGTGATGACACTGTGTGAACGGGTGTGCTTAGAGTAGGCACAGGTTTCTGTCCATGTTGGATGGCACACTGACGAAGACGTGTCAGTAAGAGAAAAGGATTAGGTACAAGAATTTGAATGTCTAACCCCAGATATTTGCCTAGGATTCCAGCGGTGTAAATAGGTGTTCCCTATTTCCTGCTTCATTTGTTCTCCAACTCGGAATTTCCATGCAGTCAAAGGGGAGGGGAAGGCAGAAAACAGGGCAGGAGGAGAGGAGGAAGCAGCCCAATCTCCCATCCCTTGCTCAGCTTCCCCAACCAGCCCATTTGGCCCTGGTCTCTTCAGTGCTCGCACAGAGGGTCTGCGCAGCCCCCTGCTCAGATACAGCCATGGAGCTCTAGCAGTTGGTAGCTTTTCTTTTCTTTCTCCTTATAAAAATATCCCCACTGCCACAGCTGCAAGAGCAAATTTGCCTGAACCACTTTGTGTATGGTTAACTTTGGTCTTTCCACTTCCCATCATCTCTCTGCTGCTGTGTTTTCATTAAAACTTCCATTACTCAGCTTTGTCCAGCACAGTGAGAGGCAATCTTATTTCTTATTGCCTTTCTAAAGCAAACAAAGATGGAGAAAAAAAACTGTCTGAAATACCCAATCAGAAATCATTCATGGTTTAAAATAAGCCACATTAGAAAATAGAGATGCTCAGACACACAAAAAAGACAGCCACCTTAGACAAAGCCAGTGTGTTAGGAGGTCATTTTAATTAATTAAGGTCAAAGCCTTAACACCTCATATGTTCCTGCAGGGACGGATTAGCATGGTTTAAAACATCTGGACTTGTTCAAACCACAGATTCAAGAGAGTCCAGCCTTACCCTTTCCCCTTCTCAGCGGTGGATAAATTGACTATCCTATAGCTTACTGCGTGACAGGCTTCCAAATGAGCCTTTCCCAAGTCTGGTTCGCTCTGCTCTGCACAACTTTTAAAGAGTCCGTAGCACATCTGCGGGCTGAGATTTGCTCCCTGAGCATGGTTTAAGGCCCCCTGTGCCCCAGCACTGGCTGTGCCTCTGCAGGGCAGGAGCACAGGAAGCCCCTGGAGTCCCATCAGAGTGAAAGCTGCATCCCCAGCATCCGTACATGCACTTGATCGAATACCTGCTCAAGCCTGGGTAGACCACTGATAGACACTTTTGGGACAGTTGGTTCAATACCTTGGGAACTCATTTTTCCCTTGCAATTACAGAGCCAGTGACTAATGGTGCCATTTGGGGACGTGGTAAAATGTGCAGTCTTCCTTGAGTTGTGAGTTCATGTTTATCCACTGAAGAACACAAGGACTAAGGGAAAGTATCTGAGAGCTTTTTGACCTCATGTTCCTGGCTAAATTCTAATTAATACCAGAAAAGCTTGACCTATTGATGTCCCATCAGGACAGTTTGACCAGGATGTTGCTTCCTGCCCATATTTCTCGAATGTTGCAGCTGCTGTACAGCTGTATGTGCTGTGCCAGAGGGAGACAGAGGTGCCTGAGCAGTATGCATACAATAAATAAGTAAATCACACTCTCTCCAATGCAGGAGATTCCTTCTACTGATATCTTCAGCATTATGTGGAAGGTTGGATAATACATCTCTGCTGTTTACCAGCCTCAAGATAAGGTCAGCGCTCTTTTTCCCCACTCTGTCCTCACTCTGCCAACTGCCATACAGCAGAGGGGTCTGGATCCTGCATTTTTTTAATTAAAATGTAATAAAGAGCAGCAGAAAGCTTCTTGTAATACAATTTGTGCATTACTTATCCTCAGAGCAGGCTGTTGATTAGGTTGAAGTCTGGAAAGTATCTTAAGTCACTCAGGGTAGAAGTGGCATTGTAAAATACTTGGTTCTATATCATCCAAGCTGTGCATTTTTTGCTTCTTTGTGTTTTTTTTGGTTTGTGTTGTTTGGGTTTTTTAATTGGGAAGAAAGGTTAAGCATATGAAATGCCTTGGCTTTTTTGTCTATAGTTATCATTGTGTGCTTGTAAGTTCAAGAGAGATGGACAGTAAATAGATCTACAGGATATGTTATGAGGCGTGAAATCGTGTTTGTAATGAGATTTCTTGTTAATGGCAGTCAGCCTTCCTTGATGCTAAGCATTAATGCAATATCCATTAGTGCAGCTAAACCTCCCTCCACTACATGTTCCCAAATGGGTTTCACTTTGTACCTAGTTTAGCATTTTTAAATATTTGATACAAGGTTCAAGAAGTAATTTACATGGTAAATGAGGATATATGAATGTTCCAGGGAAAACACAAGTTAGGATCCTACTATCATATCATTCACAAACCAAACATGAAAACATGATGAAATATGTCCCATTAAAATCGCTGGAAGCCTTTTCATTGATTTTTCTAGTCTAAGGATTAGCTCTGTTTTCCATCTTTCTTTCATACTATGTCACCTTTGAAGTCTTTGCCCATCTCGCACTTTCCAAGCCAAATGTGTACCTGTAATAACAAAGCACAATCTTGATCTTTAAATGGGGAAGCAATCCTTCTTCTGTCATCCACTTCTGAAGGGCTGATTTTGTATCTTTACCATTGCAAACAGCAGCTGAATGGGGAAATCCCAGTGTGAGCATCTTGAAATGACAGAAGAGCCAGCACTGTCTGTGGGATAACTCTTTGCTTCCTTCCTTTCTCTTCACATCCACTCCCACTTGTCCCTGAGATGTCTTTGAACTTAAAGCTAGAAAAGAAAAACAAAAACAAGAGGAAAGGGTGTTCTAGAAACAAGATGATTTCTGAAACAGTGCAAAACCGTCGGGTTAACCTTGGGTTTTTTTTAGGCAGATTCATAATTTGTGTAATACAAACCCAGGAATGGTTATGATTGTTTTGCATCTGTTATGATTGTTAGGAATTTGGATTTGTTTTTTTCTAGCAGTGTGTTTGCTGCCATCCATTGTTGGGGTTTTATGGGAAGGTTTCACTTCATTTTTTATTGAGAAGTAAATGAAAGATCACACAACCAAACAGTAGTCATCAACAAACACAGATATACTGTCCTCCATCCCACAGATGTAGCTTAAATACTGGTTTGTGGCTTCACAGGCATGTTTGAGGTCATCTACAATTGACAACACAGGTGAAACTTTCTTCCCCTGTGCTTATCCATTTACAGATGTTCAAACTGTAGAATAGCAGAGAGACAGTGTGTAGACAGTAGGATGGCAGATGTTTTTCAACAGAGTATAGCTAAGAAATACAAATGTTTCTGGGATAAAATATTTTTCCTAGAAAAGACAGATAGACATCTGTAGCTCATTGAAGATGTCAGTCTCTCAGGTCTGTTGGATGCTTTTGAAAATCACCTGTTCCAGAGCAAACCGTTGCACTGAAGACACAAACTGAGGGCTCTCTGAAACAAGACAGAAGGGAATGTATTAAAAATAGAGGAGCTCAGCCATAAATTGTAGTGGCAGCGTTTGTTCACAACTTGAACTTTATTTTAAAATGTGTGGTTAGTATTTAATTTCTTTTGATTTTTTTTTAAATTATTGTTTTTAAATGAACATAATTTTCCCTTGAGTATAACATATTCATCCAGAAAGTTCAGAAAGCTTTACATGTTCTATCACCTAATTGGGTCTTTAGCATAAATGTTGGGAAAACTCTGAAAGTGTCTTCTCTGAGTGCACCTTAGGTTATCTTAAACCCCATTCTGTCTGATGCCGATCCTTTTAAAAACTCCAATGAGATTATGATTCATTTGTTACTGCTAGATGTCATTTTGTTAACTATGGACAAATGCAGGACAGCAGACAGAACCAGCAAGTTGGGCTTTTATTATTGTATTACTCTAAAAAAAAAGGAAAAAGTAACCAGATCTTTGTTTCCAGTGTGAAATACTCCCCTTAGCTTGAGAGGACATGTCCAAAGCCTCTGCTCTGGATACCTCGTTATAATCAAGTTACAAAATGGAAGAAAATGGTATTAGAGAAAGATTTTTGTGAAACTTAACTCCTGTGGTGGAGAACATGCACTTGTTATAAAGTCTGCTTGCTCTCTCTCATGAAGTCAGTGGGAATCTTTATTGGGAGTTACTGCAAGGCTGCATGGTTTTTTTAATTCACTAGCAGATAAAATTTCCCATCCAGTCATCGGCGCAGTTGTGGTTGGTACACCATAAGGGCTGAAGGCCAAACCCTGCTGTCATTGCACACAGCAGGGATCATAAACATGTACTTATGTTACATGAGTTAGTTGCACAATTTTGAGGGTTATTTTTGCTGAAGAGAAATGGCAGAGGGTGAGCTGTCTGTCTGCTTGTTGACCACAGCCTTTGCGTTTCCAGTGACTTTATTGGAAGCATCATACATTTACATGCTGCAGAATGAGGCCTGCATGGGGTGGGAAAGATTTTTATTAATTTAGACCTGCCTGAGAAAACATCAACCGTTCTAATTTTAGACAAGTTGCATTCCACATCCATCTGTTTAGTGGATCAGTCTAATGTTTACCGTTTAGTAAATTACATTTGGTCTTCTTATTTTTTTTTTAAAGTTTCTTTGAGGGCATTGCCTGCCATCATCTACTGTAAAATAGTGCCAAGGACTTCCAGACATACCCTTAGGGCCAAACTGTGGTAGCTTCACATACCACGGTCCCGTCAAAACCAAGGAAAGCTGGACTGGGCACATGAACTGCAAACCTCCCCGATGTCCAGTTACAAGTCCTGCCTCATTTCATAGAGATTGATTACTTCCTGGGAAAAAAAAACCCACATGGTGCCAATTCACCCAAGCTAAAAGTGTACTGAAGTCAAGGAAATGCTATTAGATGTGACTGTAGTCTGCCAAATCCAGTCCTGTGCATAGGCAGAACTCCAAGGGACAGTAATGTGAGTTTCCATTATGGAGTTTGCAGAATGAAACCTACCTAAAGAACTATGACAAAACATCAACTTTCTGTCAACTCTCCTGGTGGGTCTGTATAAAGGTTTTTAAGAAATCTTCGTTGGAACACACCAGAGAATAATAAACTTGCACCTTGATCATAAAGCTTTATTTGTATATACTCTATGTAAATTCTAAACCAGAAGATTCGTGTCATTCCTTGTACATACCTGAGTAGAATGGTGGCAGTGCTGTGCACTGCTGTTTAGGAGATCCAGGTTCTCCACTCTTGGATTTCCATCTGTAAAGGCTGCAGGAGACTGCTTGGGACCAGCCAAAACATAGGATGGATAGATGCTCACCACCCACTGCTTAGAAATGCATAGGAATTGGAACAGATGTTGGCTATGGAGAAGATTGCTTGCCTCCACTCCTGGCTAAAGGACAAGTGCCTCCTTCGCTGTCATCTCCAACAGAAGTGATTTATGGTCAAAGAGCGTGGAGAACATTCAGAGCTCTCTTTGGATCAGTCTTTCATAGGGGCCTGAGCTTATAATGAACCCACATTTGTGGTGTAACATGGGAAGGTGCATGAAAAAGCAGTGTGTACATACATCTACCTATCTGTCTGTCTGCTGTCTAATCTCCCAGTGTTTCTGTATTGAATGGTTTCAGTAACCTGTAAACAAGTGACTGCTCCTGTTGTGTTACAGCTTTGAAAGTCTTTGCATGCACTCTGGCATATAATTCTTTAAGAAAAGAAATTATACATATTATATATATATATATATAGTGTAGCTTGCAAAATATTCATGTTGAAGAGCCATGTTTTGTGCAAATTGTACATTTATGTTGTGAGCAATATTGCAATATGAACTTTTATTAGTTGTTGGCATTAAAACACGTTTTTATTGGTAGTAAATTTGTCACATTATTTTTGAGCATATGTACGTATCCCAAGCTTTCAAACTCAGGCATTAGATCAACTACCGAAGGAGACTTTTTCTGTGCAGTAGAAATAGCACAGGCTTTCAGTAAATAGGCAGGTATGCAAGTCCCGATCTGTTTTACGCAACTTGCAAGGCTGATTCTTTATGCAGTTTTGTCAGTGCTGGAATTAGTGTTTGGTCTGGGGATGCTGTTGCCCTCATCTATAACAGAACTAAACCCCCAGCCTTGCAAAACAAAGTGCTTAACTCCCACTGCCCTCTGTCTCTGCAGGTGCTTCAATATAAATACAGTGAGGACTTAAGAAACTTCCAATTTCCTGCCAGATAGCCAGTGTTATCTTTACAAATGTTCATGCTAGGTAGTTTTCTATGTAGGGGCTAGATAGAAGTGTAATACCACTATGGCTCTAGGAAAGCTTGTGTTTGGAGCTTGACCTTGAAACTTTTACCTGATTTCTCAACATCATCGGTGGCTTTGTTTGCTCAATGTTTACCTCTGAGAAATGTATGCTATTGATTTAAATGTTTAATATATTGACTGCCTTTTTTGTATATTTGTTATCATAAAGGTTTGGTTTAAATGCTAACAATTGTAGTCTATTTTCAGACTTTAAATAACATACAGTTCTGTATTTGGAAGGCAAAGTTATTAATGAATATAGCAATTTGGTATTTTATTCCTATTTTATACAGCTGCCCCCATAGGTTATTATCAGATGGCAATGAATATTGCTGAACAGCAGGTGGATCTCCTTTGAGCGTGTTTATGAGCCATCTCTGTTCAATAAAAATTTCATTGTTTTCTAGCCTAGGAAATGGCTGCTGTGAGTGTGTTTGTTGTTTCTTCTCCTCCTCAGGTGTTTCTCAGTGTACTTCAGACAGCAGCAGGACTGGGGTTCTCCCAAGAACATCTCCCAGAAACCACACGCATTCAGGATTTTACATCCAAAAGTCCTGGTGCTGTTTTCCCCCTTACACTGCTGTTACTTTGGTTACTGTATGTGTGAAGAAGTGACATGGAGTCTGTTCCCAAAAACTTTTCTCTGAGCCTTGATCTGGGAAAAAAATGGGCACGTAAGACCTGAGAATGGAGCTCTGTGGTGCTAAAAATTAAGCATCTGCAAATACATCGTAGCCAGGCAGTTTGGATGCATGAAGACCCCAAAGGTGAAAGCTTATGTCATTACACAACATTGCTGCAAGTGCATACAAATAAGTTGCAAATGGGTATCTCAAAGAGAAGTCAGAAGTAATTAACTTCGGCATAAGTGTAAAATCAGGCTTTTAAAAAAAATTAGCATTTTGTACTTTTCTCATTTTAAAATTAATTTCCAGTGTTTTCTGTCCTGTACATTTTAGTGGATTTGGAGTCAAGTCCTTTCTTCATAATGTATCAGATTATTAAGAAACAGGTTGGTCCAGGAGGCAAAGGGTGGTAATATCCTTTCAAGTATGGCCTATATATGAGTTGTGGGAGTGAGACACTGCTCACACCAGCCTGGGTGCCTGTCCAGACCAGGGCTGTGGCTCTGTCAGCTGCCTTTGGGCTCTGCAAGGTTGGCTGTACAGGAGCAGTGTTTGAAAAGCAGCTCATAGTGAACCTTAGAGTTGTCAAAATTCTGTAAGAGATGTAGGTTCCCTTGCCTGTTTTTCCAGTATCTGGGGAAAAAAAACCCAAAGCAGTCTTCACATGTAGCAAACTGGGATGATCTGGAACAATTTAAAAACATTTTATCTGGGCATCTGAGTTTAACTCTTCACTGAGAAAAATAGCGAAGCTCAGGTATAATTGTTAACACCATTCCTCTGGGTGCTCTGTAAGCTCATCTATGCTTTTGTTACATTCAATTCACACTGTTTGAGGTTTTCTGGACTATCTTAACATGTAGAGACTGAGGGCTATGGCACACGTTCACTGAGCTAATTAAAGTTTAGGACAGGCTTGCTCACTGCTGTGTTTTCTCCTCTACAGGGCAAAAATGGGCAGCAATATCTAAACTACCACTGCTACATAGTAGGGCTCACCTAGAAGAAGCCTCTGGTTCTATCCTGAGGCAAAAGCACTGTCAGAAGTGCTTGGTGTAGGTCTGCTGATGGAATCAGTAGCAGTGGCAACATAAAAAAGTTCATTGTATGTCTCAGTTTCACTACATAGAAAGTAACATTTAAACCACTTAGAAATAATTATTTTTTTTTTGTTTTAAATCTGCATAGTGGCTTATAACTGCATATTTCTAGATGTGTAGCAGTATCAGCCAAACTTTTCCATGTCGACAGAGCTTTATATTTTAATGAAGGCTTTTGCAGTGGCTTTAATTTTGTCTAATGAATGTTTCAAGGAAAATGTTGTTCCAGAGTAGGCGTGTGGGCTGGCTACCTCTAAGCTTTGCTATGAAGATGTAAGACTACAAGGCAAATGCTGTCTGAGAACCTGTGCACGTGTCCTCGCAGGCTGTTATACCCAGCACAGCCCTACTGCACCCAGCATAAACCTACTGCCTGGCTACCTTTCTAGAGCTTATCAGCCCCTTTGCTCTGTGAGCCCAGTGGCTTGTGTGACAAGTTGGAGTCTTCTCCTGGAATAATGAATACTTGAAGCAACCAGTATTAAACAATATACTTAGACATGGAGGGGATAAAGGTGTGCCACCATTGAGACAAATACTGGCCCTAATGTCTCCCATTGCTCCCATGGTGCTGGAGGGATAAGTCTTCAGGTGCTTTGATGTCCATCTGCCCTCAGAGGCGTGATGTAGACTCCCCCCACACACATGTGCCACTTCTGGGTGCCTACCCAAGTGTACATTGACCCTGTGGACCTCTGGCTGGCAAAGCCTGGAGCTGGAGGCCATAGCAACGTCTGGGGAATGCACGCAGACCTCACTTCCTGCCTGCTGTGAGAACAACCGTTACAGAGCAGAACTCACATAACTTGGCTGAGTCCCAGCATGTGGAGCACTGCCAGTTGGTTTTTTTTTCCCATACCCATATGTTTACTGACTTTCCTTTACTACTAAATCCTTAGCATGTTGTATCATTCTACACTTCTTTTCCACTTCCTTCATTTTCTCTGTGTAAGTTGGCCAAGAACAGCTTTGCTAGGTCTGTGACTGTGTCCTACCTTCATGTGCATCTTGGTTCTTCCTCTACTCCTGGATTCCTACCAATGCATTTAAAGTTATTTTTCTCTATTGGCTGGATGTGGCAAACGTGACTACTCTCCATATCCAGCCATCTTTTCTCCAGCTTGCTGAGAGGGCACTGGCAATATTTCTTTCCCTTCCTTTATGTTGGTTCCAGCAGTCATTGCAGGGATGGTGGGACTCTCACTTCCAAGCTTTCAGCACACATTCTGAGGAAGCAGATGCTCCATAAGCATGACCTGATAATACAGTCACTGTATCCCAATAAGGACTTTATGCCTCTAATGTGCATCTGGTTCACATTGAAATCACACCTATTGCTAGACATAGTTAAAAGCTAAGTGACAGACCTAGTTTATCCCATAAAGTTAAGCAAAGAGCAGCAAAAGCAATATGTAAGATCTGGGAGAATAAGCCTTAGTGCAAAGATGTTTTATTTTTTAAAGTGGGGAGGTTGGTGCTCTCCCAGAGAACTCCTTAAGGAGATCATGGATGAAAGAAAACCAAAGCAGCCTTGTTTCAACTATCTGAAAACTTAACTTTATGCCTAGTTAACAGTTCAAGAGTTCTTCCCTCCAGGCTCTGCTGCTGTGTGCAAACAGAGTATGTAGTCTCCCTTGACAAGATGCTGCCCTATTGAGATCTGATCTTCCTTTGGTTTCCTCCCACTCTTCATGCTCTGTATTTCACAGAAACACACAGGGAATGCAAATAGACAATCAAAAGGTAACCTTGAGGACTTTCATGGCTGCCTTTGGCGTTTCAAAGCCACTCTTAAGTAGTCCTTTATTTCTTCCCTATGTCAGAGGATTTCTTGATATTGTGACTTTGCTTTTAGCTGTTCAGCATCTCTGGGACTGCAACAGTAATATTGTGCAGGTCATTTGAGAAAACAGATTTTTTCTTTGTGAGGGAGATGGCATGCTAGTGTATTAGTTCCTTTCCCTTCTTCTCATCTGAAGAGGTCACCTGAACTACAGCCATAAGCCTACAGCATAACTTCTCTCAAAATACATAAAATTTGCTTTGTTTTCTTGCTTACAGCCTGTATGATTTGCAGTATGAATCTATTCATGGCCTTGTAGTACCTTCCTGCTGTCGTATCAGAAATGTTTACAGTGGTTTCATGGTTCAAGGTATATCAAGGTCCCTGCAGAGCCTTGTACACTGGAGCTCTTCAAGTTTTCAAAGAGTTATTGGAGAACTTGCTGGCACCAGCTGCTTCAACATCACTCCTTCAACAACCAGCTCTCTTCTCTCTTCCACCCTTATGTAGTGTAAAAAGAAGTACTGTAACCCTCTGGGCACCTTGACACATCCCCTAAAAAAAGAACCTGGACCATCCCTTTGGAGGAGCCATTGACTTTTCCCACTGACCCTGTATTTCTTGACCTGATAAATCCACACCAGAACAAAGGTTTGCTCTGTGTAGCTAGGTAACTTAATCCAGCTGAACCTTTCCGAATGTTTGTGATGACACCTTGAACAAAAAATACAGGCACACACTTGCTGCTGGTAAGAACTCTCTGGCACTTGCATCCTCAGGGGAAAAGCAGCAGGTTGGGATAGGTCAAATGTGAATCCAGAAATAGGGGCAATGTTTTAGTGCTTTTCATTTCAGACAGAAGTTTCTGAGACCTGGCTTGATGACTGAACTGATGCAGTGAAAATCATTACTGTCAAGTCTTGCCTTAGTTTGTTGAGATGTCTCAGGAGAAAAAGTTGCTCAGCTGTGCTTCGTCAGAGGACAAGAAATGGGTCTAAGAGAGATTCCAGGCACAAACCCACTCTGGAGGAGAAACACTGCTGTGTCTGATTGATCTCTGACGAGGGGGGAAAAAATAAAAATGAAGCCTTCAAGTTCTAGAAGCTTGGTTTCAGAAAAAGCCCAAGGCTGGTGTGTAACAGGCTGTGGCATGAGAATGTTTGATGACAATTCTTCTGGTCAGAGACCTTTAATTTCCACAGGATCTGAACTTGGTCCTCGCACTCTTCCTGAGACAGCCATTCAAATCCTTGTCTTCTGTTGCATGTATCCTCCTTCACAGACATTTCTTCCATCTAGCAGAGATTCAGAGAGACTTCTGTCAGCTATACAGCCTTGTTCCTGATTAGGACAGCTCTTTGGGTTCTTCCCAAAATTCCTCCAACAGCTGTGTCAAAATTCCACTCAAATTAAGAAATGAACATCTGCTTTCTTTCCCAAGCTTCACACCTCTGTTGTTGAGTCATCTTTGGACACCAAGTACCAATAAGACTATTTTTTTTACTCATGTGTTATGACCTATGAGTTGTCCTGGCTGGTTCCTTGGGGTGAGTGGGCTGTACTGCACTGGAGTCCAGTTACCATCAATTACTATCTCAGGTGCCTGCAGGGAGCTTCCTGCCTGGGGCACCACTCTTTCAACCCCATCTCTGTGATTGCCAAGGCACCGTGGAACAATAATCTATTTAACAGAATGGTGTTTCTTTTCTTAAGAAGACCCTAACATGCAGCACCACATCTCCAGAAAGCATATGATGCAGAGAAGTATTGGAATCACCCAGCATTTATGGACTGGGTCTCAAAAGAGAATAAGAAATTTATTACTACTAACTACAGTTCTCTAAACTGTAATATTCACATGCACAGTTGCTACCTATTTTCCTTGCTTCATTTCTCCTTCTCCAAGTTTGTTTGTTTTTTGGTTTGGTTTTTTTTGGTACTTCTGTTGTTGAGCCTCACCACAGTACACTGGTATTTTGTGATTATGTTCACGGTGGGAGGGAAGGTAGAGCATGTGTGCCCCCCTCTGGGTATTGCTTCAGTAAAAACAGGTCTGGCTCAAGTGTTTGTTGCACAAACCTCCACACTGTGAATGTATATATCTGCAAAAAATATATATCCAGGAACCACAGCCACTGGAAAGTAACCTTGCTTTCCTCCTCTTTGCTGCGTAACACTCCCCTCTGCCTGTCCTTTGGGAATAGCAGCTGCTTGCACAAAACTTCCCTCAGAATCTGGAGGAAGACTGACAGTCAAAGTGTAGCCAACTTGTGCGTGGGAGGACAAGAAGGATTTCTTGAACACACTGTAAGAGAAGGTGACCAGCAAAGCAAATAACAACAGCCCAGCAAAAAGACAAGCGTACCAAAATGCAGGACTGGCAATTATCTAGAACCCAGGTAGAAGTAGGCTGCCCATGCTTCGGGGCACTACAGGGAACAGGTAGAAAGACAGAGCTTTTGCCTTTGCATGTTTGTGTCTACATTAAGGCAAAATGCAGCAAATAGGTGAAATGAACTGGGAGCATAAGAGCCAGTAATATTTTGTTATTTATTTCTCTCTCATGCCAGAACCACAGAAGAATCAGGATAAAATAATGAAAATGCGACAGCGGTGCTGTCTAGTGACATGTGGGTGAAGTAACGTAGCTGTTCCATCTGCCAAGCTGAAGTTTGGTTGCCAAGTCCTTGAGCTTGAGTCCTTGAGTACCCTGAGTAGCGCTTCTTCCCCTAACTTCAGCTTCCCATCCATGTAATTTGCAGTTATCCCCTGAATTAAGATTTCAGCAACGGAAACCGTAGTGATTTCTGCATGTTAGGAAAAAGGCTGCCTTCCTGTATATTCCAGCTGACATTTTATCCCTTTTCTCTGACTTAATGGCTTAGCTAGTATAGGACTTTGACATTTGGCAAAGCTCCCGGCTTTGCCACTGACTCTGCACATTGGTTTCCTTTCTTTGGATAAATTTTAGAGATTGGTAATAAGGTTTTTCTAAACCTTTAATTTTGGTGGATCGCTGCTGGGATATTTCAGAGCCAAAATGGAAGCAAACAGCAGTAGGGCAGGCCTCTCCATGCAAGCGGGGGAAGCTGTGATCCAGTGCAGGAAGCGAAGGACTTGGAGAGCATGAAGATGGGGCAGCACCGTGCTTCACCTGAGCACCCAGGAGCACAGGAGGACCTCTTACATGGCAAAGAGCTAACTTCTGGTACTAAATCGGTCTAGGAGCTCTAGCTGGTTAAAGCCTCAGCTTGAAGATGGCAGAGACGCCAATTGTGACAGCCTGGGCTAAGTGAGAGTACCTTGAAGGGTGCTAATTAAGCAGCCTTCTGCAGTTAGCTTTATGAAAACCAGAGCAACTGTTGCGGAGAGCAATGGGTCTCCTAGCAAGTTTGGTCAGGAATCGCACGTTAGTCACCCCTCGGCCCAGGGGCGCAGACAGCCCAGGCAGCCCGACGGGGCCCCAAGAAATGACGGTCCCCCGCACTCCCCCTCCTGACCGTCTCCGAGAGGCCACGCCCCCTGGTTGCCACGCCCCCGGTAGACCACGTCCCTCTCCCACCCCTCCCACCCCCC
>NW_010198159.1:0-7173 GCF_000695765.1 Mesitornis unicolor | reverse complement strand
TCCAACCGAACGATTCTGTGATTCTGTGATTAAGGTTGGAAGAGACCTTTTAAGATCATCGAGTCCAACTGTCAACCTAACACCACCATGCCCACTAAATCATGTCCTGGAGTACTATATCCATGCACTTCTTGAACACCTCCAGAGATGATGACTCCATTACCTCCCTGAGAAACCTGTTTCAGTGCCTGACTACTCTTTCAGTAAAGAAATTTTAGGAATTATAGAACATTTGTATTGGGTTTTCTGTGAGGGGTTTTTGGTTGTGTCTTTGGTAACAGGGGAAGGTCTATGGAGATGGCCCTTTAAGAAGCTACCTGAAAAGCTCCCCCTTTGCCTTTGTCAGACCCACCTCTGACCAGGGCCAAGCCAATCAGCGCCCCTGCGAATTCATGTATTTAAGGGTGGTGCAGGGCATTTCCTCTCTCTCTCTGACACTGACCCTGACCAGTGCAGCCCTAGGTGCAGGTGATGTGGCCCCGGCCCTGCCTGACTGCGCTTGGTTGGCCCCGACCACAACTTAAGCTTAAGCCCCGCTGCAGCTTCATCCTGAAAAAAAGAGAGAGAGCCAGGATCTCCATAACCATCAGAAGAGACCTGCAGCGGAGAATGGAGAGTGGGGCCTGCGGTGAACAACCTTTGAAGAACACCAAGGTCGGTGGAAGGAAAGAAAGGAGAGGGAGAAGGAGGAAGATGCAGAACCCAGATTCCCCTTTTGCAACCTTTGGCGAAAGCCGGGTCGACTGGCCTGCAGCACGTAGAGTTCACCGGTGGGGCCTAAACCACAACATTATAGGAATGTTATTGCTTATTTTTTCTATTTTAAACCTTTTTTTAAATGTAAGCAGGGACATAGTCACTGCAGTAAAATGACCATAGTCTTTCCCAGACTTTAACTTCTCTAATCCAAGCTCTTGTGGTGTCTGTGGTCAAAGGCTCCTATCTTCTCTTCTTATGCACCAGAAATCTCCCTTTTCTTCTAAATTTGGTCTAATACACCTGTTTATATCTGCTGTGGAGCACCAGCTGCAATGGAGATGAAAAGGAAATAAGAAGATATGATTCAGGAAAGATGCTGGCCCATACAGAAACCTGACACTGGCTACTGGGGTCTGGATTTCCAAACTTTTACCAGCATCCAGATCTAACAGTTTGTCCTCATCTCATTTAGAAGTGATGGGATTAAAGCTTCTTCAAACCTAACTTGTGCAACACTGATTCAATTGAATTCTAAGTCAGGGGCAATTACATGTCTCTTCTGTACAGGCTGTTAAACAGCTCAAAGCGATTTCTGTTCTCTCCTTCTTCAGGAAGAAGGGGCTGAGAAATGATGAGTTAGTAATCATCTCAATAAACCTGTACATTAGTGGTTTAGGGAGAGGTAACATTCTCTTGGAGCAAAGTCTTGGAAGACTGGAGGAGGAAATCAGAAATAAAACTCTGACCGTCAGTGTCTGCTTATGCTGAGAGGAGTTTGAATGTCTGCCGTATGCCATTACCTGTTCAGAGTCGTTTCCATCACTTCACTCAGATCTTAAAGGAATGTACCTCACTGTAATAACGTAGATAATCCACTGCTAATCTTAGTTCCATACTCTTGGCAACGCTTAAAATTTGGGGGTTTTGTGTTTTCTTTTTCCATGTATAAGAGGACACTATCCCTGGCTGCCTGAAAAGAAGGGAAAAGACAGACAGTATTACCTGTATGCTTCTCATCCTTGTAGTCTCCCATTGCAAGGGTGACCAGAATTTTGACCATAATGTTTGAAACTAACATCCTACTAATGGCTACACAGAAAGTATAATATTACCTGCACTAGATGAAGAACAAAGTTACTCTGTGGAAAGTAACTTAAATCAATACAAAATATTGTAGAATGCTCTGCGAGACTTTGCCTTCCAACCTGCTCTCTACTTTATTGATGTACTACTAAAACAAACTAAGTAGTACATCAATACACAGTTTTAATTAGGATACTTGGGCCTGAAGAACTGTCTGAGTTTTTTTGGTGGGAGAAGAAACTATCAAGTTTAGCAAAGAAAAAAACAGAGCTAAAGGGAAAATCAGTGTCAAGGGAATAACAAAAATGCTTAAAAAAGTCACCAGAGCTTGAACAAAGCAATAGAAGATAGTACAGGTGAAGACCAATACCTAGAAGCAAATAGAAAGGAGAAAATAGACTGGCATTACTGACAACAATAAAACATTGTGTTTCCAGTTATTTGCTAGGTTTGATGAAATTTTTATAACACAAATTCAAATATAGATTTACAAAGAGAAAGAAAAACATTGTTAATGGGAAGGATAGAGTTTTTTTTCCCTGAAGCCTGGATGGCAAGTTTGCTTCAGTGAATTGTATCTGAAATAATTACTTCTGGTTGGATTGTAGATTTTCCTGCTTGAGGTGAAGATGAGTGGGGCAAAAAAGGGAGAGAAAGAAAAAAAACAAACCTCAGAGTAAGTAGTTAACTAATAATGTAATCCAAGCTGTAATTCTAAGCTACACCTGCTGACAATAAAAATGACCAGGTTTTATTTGTGTATGATCACAAGCATGCTATGGACATTACCACTGTTATGTTGTTACTTGACAAGGTATTCCAAAAGAAATAAATACATTGTCTTTTTTATGAAAAAATGGAAGATGCAGTTTTAATACAGTACTAACCACCGTAAAATGTGTACATGTCTATATTAAAAGACAGTGTTTCAATAAGTTACTTTTCCTTTTCAGCAATAAAATTTTATCTAAATCTTTTCTCAAAGTAATTTATTTTAGACTAACAAAACTTAACATAGAATAGAAACATGTTAATTGAAGAAAGATAAAAGGAAACAAATTCACCACAAATGCAGTTTCAGTGACTTAAAAGTGATTTTACTTCATTCAACCTGAATTCTGATTATCACTGAAAAGGTTTTCAGTTTTAAGAAATAAAAAATATGGAAAAGGTATATTTTAATTCTGTTTTTACAGAAATTATGTAACAAAAAGATTAATTTCCCTGTGTTCTTTTCTATGACTGGTAAAATTCTGATGACTCTTGGCCTCTGACAAGACAAATAGACTCAAGGGCATTTTATTTCTGGAAGTTGTATATAATGAAGTGAATAGTCATTCAAGATTCTAATGAAGATGAAATTCTTGAGCCTTTTAGTTGAGGAAAGTAACAACAGCAACAAGCAACAACAAGCAATCATCTCAGAATTATGACTTTTTTTTCCTTGTTGACCATTAAAGGAAGCTACCTTTCTTGGCCCGTTTCATGTGAGAATGTGTTGAGTCTTTCCAAATATTGACAATTTCCTTACACACAGTAAACTTAAAAGCTCTGTAAAAATAATGTTTAACTCTGGTCCATGAATTTATGCTTTAAGATCTTGAATATATGCTTCTTTTTATAATTTGCTTTTTGGTGGTTTATTTTAAAATATTGTTTTTTTAGTGTTTTGTCATCAAGGTCACTGTAGATTTGATAAATGCTATAAGCAAAATCACCCAAAATATTCATAATTTGCCCAATTCTGTTCCTACAAAAGTATGTAATCAAATTTATTTGGCTTCAGGAGGAGCACCGGGATAAAGCTTTATATATTCTTTTTAATGTGTCCCTTTTGGCTTCTGCATTTCCTTCACCAGTAGAAGAAGAACAAGTGGAAAAAGCAGAATTAGAATAATAAGTAAGATAGAAATTTTATTTTTTTAAGAAATTTACTCTTAATATTTAGTAAATCTACAGTAATTCCAAGATTAATAGATTTGTTGATAGACAATGAATGACAATCTCAAGAGATGTATCTCTTCAAGACCGAATTGTTTTTCTATGTAATTTTGGACAGCTTGTTAAACCTTTTGTCTCTATCCTCTATCAGAAAACAAACAAACCAAACCAAACCAAAACTTAAAATCAAAACCTCCCAAGAATCATTACACTGTCTTAAAAAAGAGCAGTGATAATAAAATTCATCAATGTCTTTGATATGCTCAGACATTATTGCTCTAAATAAAATATAGGCGCAGTACACAAGACGTAGTTTCCAAACCAACATGGCAAACACTGAGGATGCCTTGAAGATCTAGAATTTTGTTCACCAATTGATTTCTCACAGGGTTAATGATTTGATGGCTGCTTTTAGGTGTAGTCACAATTTATTGCATCAACTATTGGTTAAACTGGATATAGATCAAATGGTCTTATAACATTTGGCTCAACAAGGTTATAAGAACCAAGAACACAATTACCTACATCATCAAGCAATTTTAATTTACCATTAAGGACTCACCTGATGCAGGTCTGCATCTGCAGATGATCGGTGTTTAATAATTGATGAGATCTGTATGCAACATTTAATCAGTAGGAGAAAAGAAAAATGAAATACTACCTATAATATGGGAGTGGTGATTTTTTTGGAAGCTGATTTGCAATTTGATTTCATTGCATTAACCTCTGTCACTATCTAAATGTTTCTCCAGAGTCATGTTTATAAGGTGTTCTTACTTTTTAAATGTGTGACTGTATAAATTTGAACCAAAGCAAAAAATTTTCATTCTTTTTTTGTTCTGTTATCTTTTGTGAATTATTTCTTCACTTTAATTTTTAAAGTTTGGGGGTTTTTAATATATTTTCCTTGCAGTCAAGACCATACCCTGTATCGTTATTACACTTCTGCTCAGAACAAGGTAGAATATGTGTACCAATTTTGAGAATGAGGAATGCAGTAGAAAAGCTAGAAGAAAGCATAAAAGCTCCCAAATAAGGTGAAAATGTATCAAACAATAACAGCTATACATATGGTTCTCTTTTAACCAATACTGAATAAAAATATTGGCTTAGTTGCAATGGCAACTAAGGAAATAATAGCATCACCTCTTTCAAGTTTATCCCATTGAACAAAAACTAAAGAAAAAGCCCTCAAAGGAATTATTATACTGAAAGAGCAAGCAAAATCTCAGACCTTTACATTTTCCTTTACATTCACATTTACAGAAAAGCTGGAATCTGTCTCAAATCCATTCAACCAATGAAAGCCTAACACTGGGCTGTAATCAGATTTTACACATATCCACTCATGTTTTCCTACAACATGTTTTATATATATGATGCTTTGTACAGGTTTTGGGTAGAGAAGCAGAAGATCCTTGGCTTACTGAGAGAGTTATTTTTCCTTTGCTTCCTGGTCCTCCTTCTTCTGTCCTACTTTATTGAATCTTCTGGAAGCCTGCTTTTCAGATGTTACTCTTCTTCTGTTTAAATGCCCCCAAGGCCCTCCTTCAAAACATTTAAAAAATTCGGCAGAAGAACTGTCTGACAGACTGACCATCCAAGGAAGTGCTAGTTACAGTTAACCTGAAATTCTTTCCTTGATAGTGTGTTTTATTTCTTAGACTAGAAAAAAATAATTTACAAGATAATAGACAAAAATAACACAAGGCTTTGGCTGATCACAGGACTGGAAGACATCTCCACCTGGTATCTTTCTTAGCACCAGATTACCCTTTCTTTTGTGATGTGCTTATTGCAACTCATTAAACCTTGGATTGTCTGCCTTTTGACAGATTGCATGCATACATACAGGGTTAGGAAGTTGAGTAAGATAATAGATTTGCATTTAATCCAATGAATCTTCAACTACCTAATCATTTCCTCCTTTTCATTTCTTTTCCAGGTGCATGAGAAACAACAGCAGATATTTATCACATACATCACAACAATCTTTTTTATGTCTGACAGTGGTATAAAGTATGGATATTTAGAATTTTAGTAAGAGAAAATTCAGTAATTAAATGGAATTTTCTAGGAAATAATTTTACTTAATTTCTTTAAATAAAAATTTGACATATTTATTAACAAATTGGAATTAATTAAGTATAAAAATAGTTCTAAATATTGAGCTATTTTAACACTCTAAAGCACTGTCATCTATATGACAAACAAGTTTTACCACTGTGAATTTCTGTTGCTATGAAATACAAAATCTGAAACCTGAGCTGTAATTGTATTTCATCATAGCAGCAAAACATAGTTAAATGAATCATCACTGTTTTGGCTGCTTGTTTGTCTTTTCAGAAAGAGTCAGAAGCATTACTATTCAATGTTTTTACTTAAAAACATGATTTTTGTGCCAAAATTAATTGAACATGGCATTGCTTAAAAGATCCAAAGGAATATTAATGCTTAATATGGAGGAGTGAGTCCCCATGTCACAGAAACCTTCAGTAATGAGTGTGATGAAGACCTGAAGGACAAGCTGTGCCACAAGGGGGTCATGCCAGGTGCTGAGGGTGACCCAGCTCAGGCTGTGCTCTCACCATTGATATGCAGTCCTGTGAGGGCTGAACATGGGATCAGAGCCAGGGACTGCTAACATGGTTCATTGGCAGTTCCTGACATGGCAAGTGATGAAAATGGTCTGGGATCCCTCCAGGGACCAAGCTGGGGGCAAAAGAAGAAGGCACCAGGAGATAACCTACAGTGTAAAGCCAAGAGGTTCATCCATGGGACAGGAACAGGGCTGGCACTCCTACAGTGTTGATGAAGCAGGATGGATCGAGGCCCCAGGTGGGCCTGGACAGGGCCAGAAATGATTGTTAGTGTCCTCAGGGCCCTGAGAAATTTGATCAGTGTGCATCTGTCAACATCATATTGCAGAATCAGACTTTTATCATCCTTTCAGCTATAAATGCACTCAAAATGCTGTTTATGTGGAAGATGTCTTTTCCACAAACCCATGGAGTTTTTCATTGGAACGCTATAAAACAATCCCTAACAGATGTTTAAAGTCAGAGCACATTGGCTATATTTTGTGTTCTCAATTCCTTTGCTAGCTAATGGATTAGTATTCAATTAAAGATAAACTACCAGCAAAAACAAAGCCTAAAAGCAGCACAGCGTTTTAGTTTTCAATGAACTCTTTAGAAATACTGTAATAAAAATCTCATATACTTAAGATAATTTATTTCTTAAAATAATTAATAAGGGGAAGTGCTTAGTGCAGGCTGTTTTTCCTCTGACAAGGCAGAGCTGCTATCAGTTGCCTCACTGTTTCATAAGCATGAAAGGCTAACTCCAGTTTGCTGATCCATTGACATGAAAAGACCAGTTTCCAGATCTGACCACATGAAATGCCTTTTTACTGTAGTAAGTAAATCACAGAATCACAGAATCACAGAA
>NW_010198158.1:0-447 GCF_000695765.1 Mesitornis unicolor | reverse complement strand
GGGGGGAGCCATGGTGCTTATTTTTTGGCAGAGTATTTTCCTTTCAATGCTACCAATAGGCACAGATGAAGTAGGGGGTGCGAGAAGGGCTCTGATGATGCTGTCTCTCATGGTGCTGCCATGTGTTGACACCCTCCTCTTCCTTTTTAGCCACCAAGGTGGACCTGAACTCCTCCAGCTTAGCTCCATGTCTAGAGCAGGTCTGGCCGGTTTCTCACAGTGATCCAGCATGATCCAAGTCCCCATAATCCCAATCCACAACCAAGGGGAATTGCCCAAAAAGTTCCCATTGGTTAGAAAGACCTAGCTTGAACATCTTGGCTCCTGCCACCTCTGGCTGGATTAGAGAGGGCAAGAAAACTCTGGTGGTGATTCAGGACAGAAGAGTTTCTGCTGGGCATGTAGCCCAGGATGAGTTGACATTGCTGTTTCTGCTTGCTTTTTCCC
>NW_010198157.1:0-11316 GCF_000695765.1 Mesitornis unicolor | reverse complement strand
TTATTTTATTTTATTTTATTTTATTTTTTAAGAATCTTCTTGTCTCAGCTATTACCCCGCTATGCAGAGTGTTATAGAGCACAGTCAAGTTACTTCTTTACTTTTTAAATAAACTAAGTAGATTAAGTTCTTTTGGGCTGTCACTGTAAGGAGTGTTTTTCAAGGCTCCAATCATTCCTGCAGCTTTCTTCTGAACCTGCTCCAATTTTCCATCATCTCTTTAAAAAGTTAATATCTTAGTGGAACAACATTCCTACAGCAATGCTGATGTGCAAATGCTATTTATTAGTGATAGCCAAATTTCAGGTACCTCTCTAATATCAAAGAACATAATTTAATCTAAGATGAAAATGCATGTGAAGCTGACTTAAAGTTTCTTTCAATTACTGCTAAAGAAATCTTTCACTGGTAATTTAGCAGCCCATCACACTACAATAAAGCCAGGAATAAATATGTAAAAGTTTTAATCTAAAAAGAACAGCATGCACCTTGAAGGCTGATTTAACAGATACTGCCAAGTTCAATCACCTGATGTTAAGTTGGAATATATTTCCTTGGTGCCATGAGAAAACACTGTTGGCTACAAATCTAGGGCAGAACTAATGCTGTTAGATTTTCTTTATATTGAACAAAGTAAGACTCCTAGTCCCTAAACTATGCCATATTTGACAAATCAAAGCAGAGAATTAAGCCAAAAAAGCAAGCACTGAGCAAGAAAACTTGGAAGGTTTATTCCAGCATGATTCCCTGTAAACTCCAGTTTAATAAAGGCAGGAGACTCACAGTTAAGCTGTAAGTCATCTGAATAAGATACCTTTAAATAAGAAGAGGGGGCTTTTTCACTTTATTTTTCTAACTGCAAATACATTCTATATCCCACAAGAAATCTAAGAATAAATGCTAAATGTGATAGCTGTGAGGCTATAGGAACATGTTTCTTGTCACAGAGGCAAGGGCTCTTTTGGGACAATTTTGTGATCTTTGTCTTTGGCCAAGTCTTCCAACTGATTTGGCTGAGATTATAGATTCAAAATCCCTGGTTTATTTTGCCCCATCTTCTTCCAAATGCTTCCTGTAAAAAGGATGCCTACTAGTCACAGGTAGGGAAGTGGCAGTTTATGCCAGCCCTTTTTACCCTTCCTACGGGATCTCTACAGCCACTGATTCTTTGCTCCAGACCAAGGGAACTGCTGGGGAACATTTGCATCCAGAATAGTCTTGTCTGCTCCTAACCCAGAGAAACAAGCAATGAGAGATGTCAATGATGGGGAACTCCCCTTCCCCACAACAGCCGATAAAAGAGGTGCAGTGCATGCGTCCTGCCACCCACGTGTCCATACCTGCACACATTTGACCTGGTGAGGTCAAATTCAGTCCTGAAATCAGCTGGTTTCATGGCATCTGTATCTATTCAGCTTTATTTTAGGGGAATTTCCAATAGGTTGGCATGTTATTATTTTTTTTTGCCATGTTAATGCTATTACTAGCTTTATTTATTTATTACTAGCTTTACTTTTATGTTCATCATGAATCTAAGTGTATGACTAAGTGTATGAAAAAGGTTTTGATTTATTACATCAGTCAAAGTTTAGAATTACATTTATGCTGAGTTCGTTTACGCTGTTAGAGAAAAGCTTTGCAGAGTAGCAGCAGTACAAGTATTAACTAGGCAGTTACACAAAATTGTAGTGCAAAAGAGATGAGAGAGATCAAAATGCTTTAAAGAAAAAAAAGTGAAACAATAATTCATCTATTTAGGTATGCTAGCACTGTATCTTATTTCCAGTCAAAAGTCATTGACCAACAGAAATATTAAGGTGAACTGTTCCTGAAAATGAAAATGGAATCTGCAATCCAGTCAACAGATGCAAATTACTAAGTCATTTTTGCTAACAGATGTTTGGAATATTTGGACATATTTAAATAAGAAAGTATATAAATTGAAATTACATAAGTCAGTCTGCTATTTAACAGCATATTCTGAGGATCAGGTATTTTGTCAAATAAAATTTTGATAGTATACATTTATATAGTACCAGTGATCTGGAGGAACCAGACCTCAAGGTGATTTAAAGACTAAAGATAATCCATGCAAAAATGCACCTTCTCTCAGAAGCAGGCAAGAGAAGGAAGGCACTGTATTAAAAACTGAAGCTTTGCTTGACCTAGAGTCTCCATCCCAGCAATAAATGCTAATACACAGAAAAATGCAAAGGGAAGGGAAGGGAAGGGAAGGGAAGGGAAGGGAAGGGAAGGGAAGGCAAAACCCTGAAATATCTATATTGCATATCAATGAAGGGAAGGGAAGGGAAGGGAAGGGAAGGGAAGGGAAGGGAAGGGAAGGGAAGGGAAGGGAAGGGAAGGGAAGGGAAGGGAAGACAAAACCCTGAAATATCTATATTGCATATAAATGTTCTGCAAGGGTCCTTTGAATGTCTTAGGAACACATAAAGTGTTGGTGTTCAGACTCTTAACTGTTTATTTAGCCCTTTTAGCCACTGTGCAGATACATAGCAGTGTGACAGTGGACTCACCAACTCACCTCACTAACTGCCAAGAAAAATTAGACTCAGCTAAAACTTCGTTGTTTCAAGGTCTGTTGTGGGACAGCATACTTCTGAGGTGCTCTTGAGATCAACTGATGGATATTTCAGGACTTGATGTTAACAATATATAACAGCATCAAAAGTAATCTCCAACTCAACAGTGCTTTAATTTATTTTTTGAAACTGTAAGAACTAAATGAGAGAAGATTTATTCAGAACTTTTGTGATGTGGTATACAATCAGTCTTAAAAGACAGAAACCATCTTGAAGAGTATTTGTATTTCAAATACTTACCCAGGGTTATTTATATTCTTGTCACTCCCCCTACCCCCAGCTAACATGGAGTCAGATTGTGTTCTCAGTTAGCCCAATGAAAGTCCACTGAAATCAATGGAATTACTTTGGATTCACTCCAATGCAATGGCAAACAATGGCACTGAACATCACTATTGTGCTTTTGCACCTAAGCTGCTCCTTCAAAATATAAATATTTGAGTCATTTCTGCTTTTTAACTGCAATGGAAATACATCTAGTTTTACTTCACCTGGAAAATTTAAGTGAGTAGCTAAGTCCAGTCTGTTTACAGATGCACTCTCTTCCAAAATGCTTGGTAAATAGTCTAAATTGATCTCCCTTCCCCCCTCCCAGTACCTGGTTCCAATCACACTCAAATCATCTTACTTATTATTCCTACTATGAAAATCATCAAATACAGTAGGTAAAGATTTATTGTATCTATTTAAGAAATAAATAATTCATTGAATACATTAGATGGAGTATTGTAGACTTCCTGAAAATCAACAAGATAGCTATTTCTTGCAGCTTATATGGTTTAGAATGCTTTTAATCTTGGAGTAGATAATAAGTTATGTTTCTAAAAAAAAAAAGAAAAAGGGGGAAAGGAGAGTTATGTAAATAAACAATAAAATTTTCTCCTCAAAAAGCATCTGTGTTCAGAAAAGCATTTAAAAATGCAAGTGTTTGCTTAAAACAATACAATTTAATATTTAAAATTATCTCCTGACAAAGGATGATACTGTTTTCTCTGAAATTTGCTTTAAATTGTTACAGCAAGAAAATCTAACCTGGAACAGGGCTACGTCTAGTTTGGAACCCATCACATTTGTTAAGAAATCTGAGATAAAGTGAGAATAAAAAAAGGGAAGAAGCATATATTTTTAACTCTGTTTAAATGACCAGTCAAACAAAATTTTAAAATACCATTCTCATTCTTTGCAGCTCTTGAAGTGTTAAGTAGGTGACAGGTTTGAAATGACCAGATTGTGGTTTGGTCACAAATAATAGAAGACCACAATGTTCATTGACTGCTCCAGGTTACTACGAAAATCCAAGCCTCTGGTCTCTGATCTAAAGGTAGATGACATACTAAAAATAGATCTACATCCCTGAGTGAGACAGAAAGGGCCAGCAGTCTTCTTTTTTTTAAATGTCCTAGAAATTCTTCAGCTGGGATCATGCAATCTTATCTAGGAATCTAGCCATAATTCAGAATAGGTTTAGTAAGGATTGTTCATTTGGATCAGGTAGAATTTCTGAAAGACTGGATTTGCATCCAAAGATATGTACAGTCAGTTTAATCTAACATCTGTGTCTTAGAATTTGATTGTTTGATTGTTCTGGATGTTGCCATTTCATTATAAATGACAAAGGTATTCAGTCATGCTGAATGGGGATATTTATATGTAAATATAGAAATTTTTGCTTTGGCAATAACTTCATTTATGGGATGGAAGTTTATGTGATTCTCCAAATGCTACATTAACCACCAAAAAAACCTGACACGAAGTAAAGCCAAAAGACAAGCCTGTTACTCTGTCCCTGAACATGTTTAATGCTTTGGTTCTACCCAGCAGACACTATGAAACTATGCAATGAGACAAAGAAGATTCAAGTCGAGTTAGCTCCTGGTGTAGGTCCCCTAGAAATCAATGCATTTGTTCTCAGAGTGAACTGGGCCACATGGCTGGTAAGTGGTCACTGGGTTAACTGACACAGAAAACCCTTCGCATCTTCGGGAGGAAAAAATAAAAATACAGAGATGATCACACAAAATATTTATGTTGAAAGTATGTTCATGTTGCATATTTAAGCCCTCTCAACCTCAGAACAATCAGAATTGCCTTTGCAACTTTAATTTGAGCTCATTGCACATATGCATGATAATAAGTCTTTACACAGACACATACAACATTCAGTGCATAGGATGGACGATGCTCCTCGAGTGAGCAGCTGTTCAATACTCTTTTTATTCTTATCACTCAATATGTGGCTCCATGCCTTCCTTACTGCACATCATTCAAACCCTGCACAGAGTACTGAATTATTAATATCTTTATGGGTGTTTCTATAGCATTCTCTGCTAGGGTTTCCAAGTGCTTCCCAAACACTAATTAATTTATCTTTAAACCTGTGAAGGGAGACTGTACTATTAGACCCACTTTACAGATGGGGAACATGAAGTACTGAGCCGTTGTGGAGAAGACTGATGAAAATACCCACTAATTTGGGGTCCTCCGTATGATGTGCTTAGAGCTAGGTTTTTCAATATGCTTAGCATTTTTATGGTACTTCATAGATTTAAAGCATAAATCCCACTGATTTCAGCAGCATCTGTGAGTACTCAACACTTCCATGGACTGGTCCCAAGTATCTGAAGTAGTGCACTCAGAAAATGAGGAATATGCAGTAAATCTATTGCACTTCTGAAACATTCACTTGAATCACAGGAGGAAGCTGAGTCTACAACAGGGACAACATCAAGATAGATGAGAGGTCAGTTTTAACATTATTGTTCCAGACGAATCCTTTTATCCACCTTAACATTCAGCTGTTTTCACTGAGAGAGCTTGCTTTCTTCCTGTTCTGGTTTAATTTATGGCAGTTTCTCACTTTTTCATGGTGTTCCAGGAGATTATAGCCTCTGATGTCAAAGTACTTTGGCTTGTTCCTCAAGAACCCCATAGGCCTGTGCCTGAAATCAAGTGGGAATGCTGTAGGAAAAAAAAAGAGCATAAAGAAATAAGAGTATAGAGTATAAAAAAATGAGTATAGGAAAAAAAAAAGTGTAGTCAAAAAGAGTAAATGCTGTATTTTAAGACTGATTCATAACATAAAGGAAGATACTTAAGGCTGGCAATAAAAGCTTAATTCTGTCCTTTTCTAATCTCTCAGTTGAATGCACAGCCTTAAAAGTTGTTTGTGTGCTAATTTTTAGTACATAATTTTTTCAACATTCCTTTTTTAGGGTATTTTTTGTAATATCCTAACTAAGTTTCTACTCTGTAGAACAACACTGTTGCCCAGGGTGGCTGTTTGGCACAGCTAGCATCTTGTGAGTCACAATATCACCCTTTGCAAGTCAAGATAACATAGGGGCAACAGCAATGGTAGTTACTGAGCTCCATATGAACCCACCACAAGAGCATATGTGACATTCTGCCAGTAGATTTTACAGCTGTTTGCTTTGCAGCCATAAGATCTCAAGGCAAATCTTCGGGGGCAAGTTTGTGCTAGTAGTGTCTTTCTCATTCTAGTATACTCCTTGTGATCCTACCTCTCCCATTCTTGAAGTCCATCTTGACCTACTCAGCAAAAGAATTGTAGAATGGTTCTTAATATTAACTAAATAATATTTGTTGTCAAAATTAATTTTGGAATTGACGAGATTGTAAATTCTGAGCCATTTTTTTTCTTCAAGCTCTTTGAAAGTTTTAAGATTTGGCAGATCACTGGTATGGAGAATTTCCCAGTTTTAATGGAAAATTTGACAACATTATGAGAAGCATAAAAATGGAGCCTTAGCACGGAAACTACAAAAAACTTTAACTTTAGAACTTTGAAGGAGGTAGGGAATGGACAATGACAATATATTTCTTCCTGGTTGAATTCTGACTGTTCTCATTGCCTTATTTTCTTACTTTATTACTCATACCTATTTGATTAAAAAAAAAAATCATCCTGATAGCAATGAGCTTTTTGGTTGGTTGGTTGGTTGGTTGGGGTGGTGTGTTTGGTGGGATTTTTGGTGATAGATTCTTTTTATACCTGGCAAAGCTTTATAATCGCCTACTTGGTGATTTTTCACCCTATTTTGTAACCCAGTTTTTTCCTTCTGAAGAACATACTTTTGCACTAGGATGCATTTAATACCTACACAGAGAGGTAGTCTGTGAACAGGCAAGGATTTGGCAGCTACAGCCACTGTACTGTGCTTCTTAGCAGCCTGTTGAAACTCTAATGACTGATCTAATAAGCCAGAAGTATTAGAAGGTCAGAGTGAACAACATTGCTCAGTTTGACCTTCCATTATTTATGGTTTGTCACTTCAGCTCTCAAAGCTCCAAGCCAGGGGCTGATAAGGAGCTGAATCAGCAGCACAGGCATGACACTGCAACATTTTCACTTTTTGTGAATAGTGACACTGCATTGCGGTGACCTGTGCAACCACCCATGACTCATGTCCCTAAACGTGATCCCTGACTGTTCACTATTTTGTGTAGAAGCTCTTTTTGTGAAGTTTTGGATGAACAATACAGTGGGCATTCTTCATTTTTTCTTTGTCTTAAAAGGCCTAGACCCCCAAATAATCTTTGGATTCAAAGGTTTCTCTTTTCACAGTAGATCTATTTACATGCTGTTCAGGCCACAGTTTAACCAGTAAATAATTTATATGATGCAGAAAACCAAACACAGCCTAGAACTTGGGGACAATCGCATCTCCCTCAAAGGCAAAATTGCTTGGGGGAGCAAGGCCGAGGCTGAAGAGCGACTCACTGCCTAGAGACAACTTCTGTCTGCATTTTAGCACAGAGAAAAGTGAACTAGAGTGGAGTTGGAGCAATGCAACCCAGTGGTTGAGTTTTACAGTGTTCAGTATGTTAGAGTCTCAGTGGGATCAAGTGGACATCTACTGGAATAGCCCTCGTAGGCTAGATGTCCAGCTGTGGGATAGGATTGATGCTAAAGAGTATGTACTCTGTAATCCAACCCAGGAATTGATGTGAGAAAGCCACCTGGATATCAGGTGTTTCAAAGTTGTTCGCTTGTATGTAGATCAGGGCAACCAGCTTAACAGCTCTGTATTCTTTGCTACATTCATTTTATAATTTTCATACTGACATGATGCAAATGTGGATGTTATTTTAACGTATCCTAATGTAATCAATAGTAGTTTTGCTCCTTCAACAGCGAGAGTAGTTTTCCTGGAAGCTGACAAAGTGACAATTGTGGTCAGGTCATTAAAGGCTGCGACTTTGCCTATTTCACTTAATTTAACAAATCATGAAAACGTACCTTTGAAGGTTGCCAATCCAAAGTACAAACTACATGTAATAAGTAATAAGGAGTTTAAGAGCAATTCCTTTTCATAAGACAAAGACAAATACTCCGAGTTCCTTCAGCGTCTATATCCTCATTAAACTCTTCCTAAGCTTATTAACTTTCAGGATCTGCCTTCCTGAAATGATCTGGGGAAGGTATTCAGTCAAAATATCCCCAAGGCTAGTTACAAAGTTGATAACTCTTACAATTTTAATGTGAGTTACCCAATATTTGGTATTTTCCCCAAGCTTTAGATTCCAGAACAAAATGCTCTTGTGAAACTTTCAGCTCTCATTAAAAAGGCACACAACAAAATCAAAGTCTACTTTGCACTGTTTCACCAGGAAAAAAGCTTAAAAGGAGTGTACACCCCGAACTCATAAACTAGAAGGAAAATGCAAAATACTTACTTTGTGTCATCTCATGAGAAGGCCATGCAGAATTGGCAACCAATTGTTTGCCTCATGCTACAAAGCCCAGGGAAATTCCTATACACAGTGATGTGGAGAAAAGTTACTGGGATATTTCTGTTGGAAATTTACAGGCCAGGTTAACTTAGTTTACATTATAAATAAGACAGCTAACAGGACTGTCTGTTCTGAGGAATGAGAGAAGGTCGACAACTACATTTTGCTTCCCCCAACAGACGCATGCAGGAAGATATTCACCTTTGGGCAGTCTAGTGAGTCCCTTTCCTTTAAGCTACTGTCTTTTTGACTAAAAACTTCCCGTCTGCTCTGGGTATCAGATTCCAACACTACGGAGGCAGAGAAGCAAAGACCTAAATACCTGAGGAGACAACAAATCAACTGTCTCCAAAAATCTGGGATCCTAGATGAAGACAAGTATGTTACTCCACACAGGAAAGAGACAAGTTTGATATGTATTTGGAAAGAAACAGAGGAAATGGAAGGCATTTCTTCAGTTCCCAGAGTGAATGGAGGGAAAGGAGGAGCTCATCATTCATTATTCTCTTCTTCAGTGCAGGAGTTTTTCCTGTTTCTGCTTTTTTTCCTGAATTCTGTGATAGAGACTATGGACCTAAGCTGGTTCTTCTATCTGTAAATAGTAAGCACCAATAACAATTTTTATTTTGGTCTTTTTATGCAAGCTTGGACACCACTTTCTGCAATTTGTGGTGACACATTAAAGTCTCCCTAAACCTTAATCTGATGCAGTCCAGTAAGGTCTCATTGTTCTAGCACTTGCTAACAGTAAATTCCTTGAGATTAGACTGGCATTTCTGTGGAAAATATAACTCACTTATTTTTATTTAGAAAACTTTAAATTAATCAAGACCAGCCTTACTGAGAAACTGTCTTCTTTCTGCTGCCATTCTTCTGTGTCTAAGATCAGGAGATAAGCAGTAAGCAGAACAGCTCTTGAAACTATCTGGGAGGTACCAGTGTGACTGAGCTGCTGAGCTGTTCTTTCAGTGGCAGCATGGTTGTAGGCCAAATCGAAATCACAGTGTAACCACAGCCTAATTGTCATCGTGCGTGTGACAAGCAATCTGAAGGCCTAACTTCAGACTGTGGATTCCTCGGGACAGCAGAGCTGGGTTTCACAATGCTTAAGTCCCTCTAAGTATTTTGTATTTCATGACGCTTGCCCCAAATCTTGGGACTGTGAAGCTGAAATTGAGGGTTACAGAGGTATAAGCCTAACACATTTGCTGCTGGTTGGGACTCTGAGGTTTACTACAGTAGCTCTTAGTCGTGATTATAAGACAAGCAACACACAACCTACTATTGACTACTAGTTTGTCTACTATTGGAAGAGGATAGTATAATCAATTAAATAAATTACTTGAATTTTTATTTTGGTTTTGTTTTCTTTTGACTAATTTGATTAATATTAAACCAAACAACTGATAAGGTTATGTGGTTAAATGTTTCTTTTATGTGGGAACATATTCTTCCCAGCTTCTTCCATTCCCTTCTCTTCCTCCTCCTCTTCTTCCCTCTCTCTTCTGCTCCATACAGACATATTTCAAAAGATGCCATTTTTGAGCTTGCAAGGAATAAGCTAATTTACATCCCTTGTTTTCATCTTCATCCAGCACTCAGCAGTTGTAGTATAACTCCCAACCTGTAAGAATAAATATTTTCTGTTTTATGCTCATGTATACCTCTGCAATGTACACATTCATGTGTCATGGGCCTAGGTATAAATTATTGCTAGCCACTTTAATTTCAATTAAAATGTGTTTGATTAACAAATGCAGGATCGGACTAAACTATTTAGACATTAAAAAAATATATAGTAGGATTGAAATTCCAAAGACTTTTTAAACTGCAAATTCTACTATTCAAGCAGTGGGAAAACTACAAATACATGCAAGGGTTTGCAATGACTTGCATAATGCATGATGAACACGATGACCAAATACTCAGTCCTCCTACCTCTCTGTCCCAGAATTATCTGAAAGGAACAGGACAGCTGTAGTCTTCCTGATTTTGGGCCATTGAAGAGAATGGGATGACAGATGTTGAGCTATTCTTTCAGTGCAGGCGGGGAAGTCCTCTGTGTCAAAGAAAGAAGATTGACAGTCTCAGAGCCCAGTTTATTTGTATAAAAAAAGCCAGCTGCTTCTTTAACAGTTGAAGGCAGTATTCCTAGCATAGCAGAAAGTAGACGAATAAATTAATAACTACTAACATGATGTTATCTGTTGAATGATTCTGTGGAAACAGTAATTCCACAAAAAAGTAGCATAGTCTTAATGTCAGATTTTCCCACAGAATGAAATGTGTCTTTACTACTGAACATACCAGGTTCTTAAATTCGTTCTTGAAGCTGTCCCTGTTTTGTGTGAGATCTAAGTAATACTTAGCACTGTCATAGATAAAACACTTAACTGCATCTTATATAAAAAATAACTTTAAGCTTTCTGCCTCATGGACAGTTTTTTGTCAGTGTCAACAGATTTCTGATTTACCAATGAATGGACTTTAACCATTTCAGAAAATCCATTTAGCTACCCAATTTCTCTTTTATCTACTTTTAATATAGGTAGAGACAAACTGATATTTAAAGGGTAGTTCTTTTCAGTACTATTCAGTTTTCATTAGCCAAGAACATCTAAGGAAAAATAGTTTATCCCATAAAACGTGAAGGTCAATTTTGAATGGCAGCATCTGAAAAATTCAGAATCAGCATATAGACAACTTATGGTCCAATTACAAACATTTACTAATCACCAAAACTGCAAATTCCTTCCAATTAACTGTCGTCATACTCGGCCCTACACATCCAGACCCCAGCATGGAGAAGCATGTGATTTACTGTTCTCTACCTGCATCACCTTTGTTTGCGTTACTTTGAAAAATTAAGTTTTGGGTTTGTCGGTGATGAAAAACTTAGAAACTCTCTCAACTTTCAGACCGGTAATGACATCAAAGCCAGGAGGCGGCCCGGCCCCTTCCC
>NW_010198156.1:0-11863 GCF_000695765.1 Mesitornis unicolor | reverse complement strand
AGCACTCAATTCCCTCATCCAGATCAGTGATCAAGATGTCAAAGATGGCTATACCCATAGCCAGTTGTTATCTGGCCGGTTTGCCAGCGGCTGTGCTAGACAATGGGTGAGTGATTAACGTTCCCACAGATTCCCTCCTCAGTAAAACCCTGCTGCTAATCCATATGAGGTGGGAATTTCGGCATCTCTGCCAAGTAACTGGGGTATAACTGGGAATGGCTCTTAGCGGAAGAAAAGCTACACAAACCTTTGCCAGAACATGGAGACTATGTTAAATAGCTCGAAGATTATGGCATTGGCAATTTTCTCATGAAGTTAATGAATAACTTCTCATCAGGTGCAGATCAGTAAATTCCAGTTAGCCCTTTGTTTTCTTTCCAGGTCCCCCCCATTTGGCTTCTACAGAAGCCTTATTCCTTGGTTTGGATTTAATTCTTGCCAAAGGAATGACAGCAAAAAAATTAATAGAAAGCCTATAGGAAACAAATCTTCAGCAATCCTCTTCTGCGAGCTGTGAAGACTGTCATCAAGACTGCATTAATCTAGTGGGAAAAGCCCTGGCAGAAAACAGCCGTCAGGAACTTCAGAGATGGAAGCTGGGTCACAGCTGCTGCTGCGTGCCCAGCCTGGGGAGGGGGCTTGGGAGGTCCTGGCTGCTGCTGTTTCTCTGTCTGTGCCTTCCCCCTCCCGCTTCACAGAAGCCCCCCAGCACAGCCAGTTAACACCAACTGCAAGTAAGGTTGCCTATGGAGAGAGGCAGAGAGAGACAAGCAGATGTCAGCGTTAAGTTAAAGCTGCAAACCCTAACTGGACAAACACAGGACAGTATTGTGTTACTGTTTCCCAGTGACATTCAGACTAAAGTACCATTTTAAAAACTGAAATACATATTATCTACTCTCGTTAATGCATCTAGATGACTAAGTCTAATATTTTGCTTCCCTTCCACATAGAAAGAGAAGAAAAATTCCAAATTCAGCACTAGTAATAAATGGGAATGAAGGTCCACTGCTTCTGATCTTAGTGGAGTCACCGGCTTCATTGCTGTAAGATACAGCAGTAAAAAATACTCAAATAAAGTAATTCTTTGTTCCTACGGGGAATAGCAGAGCACTCCAGAAACATAAATCCTAGACTCACCTTACTGCTTACAATAAAACACGTACCGGGATGCTCTGACCTTTCCTAGCCCTCTAATCTGGAGCTGGCAATCTAAACAAAGCAGTACCATGCCATAACTAGGAACAAAGAAGAAGAAACAAAACAAAACAAAACAAAAAGGTCCCTGTTGCACCAGGATTGGCCCAATTCTACCAAAATAAATGTTGGGGGAAGTCACAATGACAATTTCATAAACTACTGAAATTTGAACAAGTGTTACACAAAGGTTAAGCGTATCCTCCTAGTTATTTCACTCTTTGCTGCTGTTCACATGAAGCTAAAGACTCAGATTCCAAACTGAAATTTAGACTAAGATACACCTAAACACAGGTGCAGCCGTTGTTCTAGAAACCAGATATAGAAAAATACAGGTGTATGCCCAGCTGCAGGCTTACCCTAGGAAACAGAGTTCTTGCATAGATGCCCCCAGGACTTGGCAGTGAACATACTGGTCTGCTTACGTATCCACAGTGCTGCATAACACACATACGTGGAGTCACTTCCTAGTCCAAAACGCCTGAAGAAGCTGTCTGCAACTTTAAGTTGAATTAGAAGTTTAACCTAAGTAGCCCAGGATCTGACTGATGTCAGGTCCCAAGACTGTTCCTTCAGCCCTGAGCTGCTACAGAAGAGCCCATGTCAGGGCTAAGCCTGACCTAGTGCTGTATTTCTCCCTTTGAAATGAGCTCTTCATCTCTGCTTTGCATAGCAGCTCAATGGGACAGAGGTTATAAAGCTATCGGACACTTTTTGCAGAAGAAAAAAAAAAAAGAGTCATGAAAAGCATTCCTCAATTTCATTTCTCTACTTGTTGGCAAATAAGCAAACCTGTCTGGCGGCAAACCCATAACCATTGGAACTCGTGGCTGTTGTGTAGCCATTCAAAAGCAATTTCTCTGTCTTTTCTTGATTACAAATATTTGTTAAAATTGTTTTTCATACTTTCCCATCACAGGGAAGATAGCTGTGCCTAGCATTTAAATTATGGCATTCGACAACCTTGCTTATGCTAATTGAAACTAAATATATTAACAAGGCATGGATTTGCATAGCGTAAGTATCCACACATGAAAACGACTGGTCCAGGCAGAAGCTGCACGTGCACTTGACATTATTCCATCAGTCCAGCATGAATAACATTTGAAAAGGCATGCCATGTATTAAAATGTGCTGTGTGACAGATAAACCTGAAAAATAGCTCGCTGCTTTGGTGATGAGCAGAAAATTGTATGAAGATACAAAAATTCAAGAGAATAACTATTGCTGAGAAAAGCTGTTTTCCACAAAGAGCTTACATGTCCTGTCCCTGCACGATGCTGCCCACAGCTCAGAAGCTGAGAAAGAAAGGAGTCCAGCCCTAGAAAGCAAACTCCATAAGAAACCAAACCATTACCAGCTGCAAACTTGAATTTTTTAATAAATTCTACTTGTGAATCAGTGCCTCCATCTTGCTCATGTACCAATACCAAATCTTTCCTCCTTTACTAATCAGCATCCAAATCTCTGACGCTCAGTCTTGATCTTGTGCTCAGTCTAGAGGCCCAGGCTTAACACTACCTGAGGTCCACACTCCCGGTGTTTTTATGCCTCAGCTGCACTCTGTGTCCAAGGTCAGGCAGCAATAAAACCGGAATTCAGCATCTACCAAAGGCAGCTGAAAGGAGGAGCACAGGGTTGAGCTGTAGGGCATCACATGGGAGGATGAGCAAGATAAACAAAATACCCGACGGGTTTGTTAGAGCCAGGCTTTGCCTTTACTCTCTCCCAGTAAGACATGCCCACAAATGGTAACAGCAATTTAAATATTGAATTGGGGTGGAGAGAGTGAGTGCACACAGAAAGTGAAAGAAAAAACAGGAGAGGAGGATTTAAAAAAAAATAAATTTATTTTCTTAAGCTATTTGATCCTTGGCGCACGTGAAGTCGATAAAGCATCACTCCACGAAGGTTATCTTCCTGGAGTGCTGGGAAGCATCACAGGCGCACTACATTTTGGTTGGTCCTGGGCGAGCGCGATTTCCTCCAGCGCCTCCTCCCCTCCTCATGGCAGGTTTGTGTTGTTCTGGTGCCTGACCTCCACCTTGCCAGGTGAGCACTCAGGTTGAGAATTCGTCAAATCCCTCCTTCACTGAGCAGTGTCTGCTGCTTTTGTCAATAAATTGCTTCTCGAAGCCCTGCTGAATTTTTCAGTGACCTCTTCTTCCTTTTGTGCCTGAAAATTTTTGAGTTCTTTTGCTTTTTCTGCAATCTTTTCTCACTTCAGCTTTGCAGTCTTCTCCTACATTGTGCTCATTGTTGTCTTCAAATCTTCCTGCCTTCTTTTGTAATTACATCTGATACCCCACTCACCCCAAACTTTCTGAAGCTGCTTTGGGAGGTTGAATTTTCTTGATAATTCAAAAAATGACAGAGAGATCAGAGAGCGATTCTTTTAAATGAGTGGTTATCTAACTCAAAGGTACACTGCAATTTTGGGGTAGAAGCCTGGATATACTCTGTATTGAATGGCACTATGCCTTTCATGTTCATTGCAATCCCATGCATCTAGTGCTTTCGCAAAAGCTCTTGGATGGTGCTTCTGAAGCCAAGAGAATAAGGATTTACTGACAAGTACCTCTTGAAAATAGACAAATCACAAAACTAATGGGATAAAAATAAATAAACCTGTTTTTCAAGTACCAGTATAGACACAGAAGGTATGGTAACTTAATTTTAGGCCTGCTATGTGTTAAGAAAATGCCATATAACTCTGATCTTTTTGAACTAGTGTCTTTATTAAACAAGTGAGATGTGGGTATCTGATCAAACTGATTTGAGAAGGCGACTGTCTGAAGGACGTACCAAAGAGACTGTCATGACGCAGCGCTAAATAACGGGAGCAGAAGCCTTATCTTAGAAACAAAGGGCTGAAAGGACTTAAGACTTTTTCCAAATCCCAAACCAGTTTGTTTTTGGGTTTTGGTTTTTTTTTTCCTTTATTTTTAAACACTGCTTTAGTAAAACAGGGAACTGTTTTTCCAATACGACGGATTCCACCCCCCGCCAACTGCAGCCATCCCTCCAGCCCCGCTCCGGGAGTCCCTTCTGCTGCACCCGGGCTTCTGCACGCCTCCCCCAGGCTTGCTCTTCAGGATGAAGTTGTATAAAACACTCTTACCATTCCTTCAAATTTAATTCCAAAGCACACCTAAACCCCCCTTCATTTCCACGTGGTGTTGCCTTAAAGCGAGTTTTATTAGTCCTCCAGAGATTACAAACTGAAGCTGAAGTTAACACAACTCGCAAGCTGCTAATACATTTACACTGCATGATTCAAACGTTAGTTGGTGGTCTAGCAGCACAAGCTAAACTAATTCAGCAGTAATTAATACAAGCAGTGATGGCTCAGGTTAACTCAGCTACAAAAACAGAGTCCACAAGACAATTTACATGAATGTGCTTCAGGCAAGGAAACGGGTAGAGCTCTTCCTTGTGGGCAGAAAATGATGCAGGAAATGGGAAAACAGGATGAATGCAAACCACTTGCTCTGAATATGTAAATAAATGTCTTTGATGGGCCCTGCCGTGGCCTCCTCAGTGTATGCAGGCTCCTAGGGTGGTAAATGCTGTTTTTCTTGGCTGACAGAGAGAAGAGGGAAGTCTTGAGAATGGTGCCCTGCAGGCACGCCAGACCTTTAACCAAGGATCGCCAGGCAGAGGCATTTCCAGTCTCGACCAGAAGTAATACTTAAACAAGCCACAGTTTCCTGACTGCATATGTAATCAAATATTCACTCTCACTATCTGTTTAATGATGGTGACTACAAAGAACTCAGAGAGCTATTTTGGTTGTAATATTTTCTAATTGTTTCCCTTGGGAGGTCAACAGACTTGAACTAGATGTTGTATCATGGCTTCACCACGGCTTTGAGGAAGGCAATATGCAACTTCAGAGGTACAACAATTAGTCCCTGCAATTAATACTTCTCTTTATTTTTTTGCCACTAATATTATTTTCCTACAGCCTAGTTAAGCGCCATAGCCTACATTCAATCCATCACTGATGAGTTATTGAACAAACCGGTGCAACAGACCAACATAACTTTTCTATAGTATTAGAGCTTATTGCTGATTTAATTGCAAAATGTATGGACTTGTTGGTTCTGAGCTAAAGACTGTTCCAGGTCCAGGAATGCTGGGATCAACACACCCTCTAGGGCAAGACTGCGGCTGCACAAGGGCTGTTAACTTTGCTCACGTGTTTTTAAAGTTGCCTCCTACTTTTTCGCCAACTTGACTTGCAATATAGTAGACCTGCATTGGGTTACTACTTATATCACTTATCCAGACTAAGCTGAAAGCATAAACAAGTAAGAGACACAACCTTTATTTCTTCACTGCTCAAATGACAACAACAAAGCCTGACACGTTTACAGAAACCAAACCAACATTTATCTCTGTAATAAACTGTTCCAAAATAAAAACCACTTCATCTCACCCTGCCAAACCCCAGGTAGTTGCTACCCTAGGCAAGTTCTCTTTTCTATCCTCTTGTCTTTAAGGCATCAGCTTTTAGCCAGGTAACAATCTTTTTATCTTATTAAATAGATGTAGAAAAGCCTGATAGTTCAGGACAGCTTCTTGGGGAAGGCACCTGTAGCTAAAGTGCAGGTGAGGGGAATGGAGCAGCTTCGATCAATAGAGTGAAGGTGCCCACCAAAAGCAGCCAGCCTGTAGGCCCTTGGATTTCCGTGACTTATGGATCATACTCTACTTTAGGTTCAGTCTTGTGAGAGTATTTTGTAAAAGCTCCTATTAAGGTGGAATACTTAGGACTTTGGACCTCAGCTCACTTTTAACCTGTGTTCTACATCTTCAGAGGATAATGGGATAAAGACAGTCCCAAGATCTGTCACTTGACAGACTTTTATGCATAGTAAATGCATTTCATGACACAAGAGGCATACAAGGTGGACAGGAGGTGGTCACTACACGTGGCGAATGCTGACAGAAACCCTTGTGCTGCCAGCATAGGGATGCAATGCAAACGTGCACACTAAGTCTGCACAAGCCAGCTGCCCCGGGCTTGCTGGATCCCACTAAAATCTTCTCAGGTGTGATTAGGCAGCAGCCTACAGCTGCATTTTCAACTGACACACCATGAAACCAACATTCACCAAGAAGCTTACTTTTAAAATCTAGCTGAACACTCCTTAAAAACAAATTTGAAGACCTTCACTCATATAAAACAATAATGAATATTTCAGACTCGTGGAAGCTGAGGATGACTGAAGCCTAACGTTGGTACAGTGCAACTCTGGCACATTATCAGCCTCCAAAACAAGGGGGGTGCATATCCATCCGCCCAGTTATCCCTTAAATGAACAACCAGACATGCAGCAAACTTCTTCTCCCCGAGTAACTACATTGCTGACAGACGGTCTTCAGAGCTTGCAAAACAAGACAGAAACAAACCGCAAAGCCAACAAGGTTCAACCAACACCCTCCTACAATTAACTAATTACAGCTCAGAGCAAAGGGTAGAGAGTGTTTTGCCTAAGCAAAGAAAACTGGAAATTCATTAATTCTGACAATTCTTGTAGGCAGCAAAGGTGGGCAATCTAAATCTTATGTACAAACATTAGCGACTTTGGACAGTATAACTGGCTTGAATGTAGGACATACTTTCATTGGTTGCATATAAATAGAAACCAAATCACCTCTCAGTCTTAGACAAAGACTCCTAGAAATACGCTGTTTTCCCTCATTCACATTAGCACATCTCCGTCTTCTCAGCACAGCAGAATTCTTCAGTAAAGCACAGCACTTTTGTACAGCTAATGCTAGAACACTTTTCAAAGTTAGTCATACATGCAAATAACCACAATTTGAGAATTTAGCTAGCACTAGGAAGATTACACCCAAGTTACTTCAATATGCCACTACTAACATGCTATTAATAAATATCCCAACACAGCTACTTTCTTTTATTTCTAAACTTCAGTCCATGCTGGTACGAGGTGTGGCAGTGCTGTGCACATACGGTTTGTACTCCTCTCCAGAAACAGTGGCAAGGTATAGGATATTACAAGGCCAAGAATACTTACCTCAGAATAACTTCCACTATAAATCAAAACATACAGGAACCAGATTCACAATGCCATCAACTTCAGCACCTGAATTTGATGTGGTAAGTCAGTATGAAAACTCCCCAGGAAAACTCGCACCATTCACCCCATGCACTGTGCATGCCAATTCTCTGCTGACGCTTCCCCATCCTCATGACAGTTATTTTTATGAGAGCTGACCAGCAATTTTTAATGTGCTTCCGACCTACAACGGTAGCAGAGGCAGCAGCAGCCATGGCATGCCCACAGCCTGGCTGCAAACAGCGGCCATGGCTCTGCTAAGGCCTTTTCTGTCCTTCACTCCTTCTCCCCTGATTTTCCCCTGCTTTCCAGCCGTGGGTATTTCTGCAGCAAGGCTCTAAAGAGCAGAGGGCACCGCACATCGACAGCCTTGGGCAGTGGCGCTTAGCGTGAACGTTATTTTTCTCTAGCTTCTTTGTAATTATAAAAATGTCAGCTCAAAATTGCATGGTAGAATTTCAAATCGTTTCTAGTTCTGTGGAAGAAGATTGCGGCTTTTTAAAAGTTCACTTGATATCAAAATGGCCCAGAAAGAGCAAATGCAATTAAAATCTTCCAGGAACGCTGTGGTTGATTAGAAGTTTAATCACCAGCAGCCAGTGAAGGGAACTACAAATACTACCTCCACTGCCACCAGAAAAACAACTCAGCTGCTCCCAGCACATACACCAGCTCCTGATTTGATCACATCTGTATTTTCACAGGTTACTTATTACTGCTATAAGCAATTAGAGGTTTCCCCATCTGCCCATATGTATGCCAAAGACCACAAGAAATGGAATATGCCTAACTTCAAACAGTTATGTATTTTCACAGAATTCCTCATCAAGTGTTTGCGCTGAAAATAAAGTTTTCAACTCATATAGAAACTTCATGCCGTAGCTGATGCTGACCGAGATAGGAGTTTGCAGCCAGTCAGCAAGAGACGTACGTAGAGAGAGGTTGAGGGAGCTGGGTCTCTTTAGTTTCCAGAAGAGGAGACTGAGGGGAGACCTCATTCATGTTTAGAAATATTTAAAGGGTGAGTGTCACGAGGATGGAGCCAGGCTCTTCTCGGTGACAAACAATGATAGGACAAGGGGTAATGGACACAAACTGGACACAGGAGGTTCCACTGAAATTGGAGAAGAAACTTCTTCTCAGTGAGGGTGACAGAGCACTGGACCAGGCTGCCCAGAGAGGTTGTGGAGTCTCCTTCTCTGCAGACATTCAAAACCCGCCTGGACGCCTTCCTGTGCAACCTCATCTGGGTGTTCCTGCTCCGGCAGGGGGATTGGACTGGATGAGCTTTTGAGGTCCCTTCCAATCCCTAACGGTCTGGGATTCTGTATTACACATGCATTACGTACCTCTCTAGCTCCTCAGGACCACTATTGTTTTCAAGTTACGTTGGCTATTAGCCGTAGCTATAATGCTACGGGTCTTCATATTAATAAAATCAGTGTTTTAATAAGCACAGTTATCATGCACTGATTACCGACAGCAAGCAATAACACTGGCTCTGACTCAGCTCAATCAGAAGAAAGTTTATTATTGCAAGGATTGGGGAGGAAGGATTGGAAACAAGAAAAATGCACTTTTTTAATGGGAAAAAACCACCAGGGCCAATCTGAGCGTAACAGTAATTACTGGGGGGTAACAGGAGCCCTTGCTTGTTGGGAGAGCAGCTCCAGCAGTTCTGCAGCCTAAGCCCGTGTCACAGAGATCCTACAGCCACGCACAGGACTCACTCGGAATTCAATCTGATTTTGCCCTTCAGCTGTGGGGGTGAGGGATGATCTGTTCTGCAGAGCTGCAGGAAAGAGAAATATTTATAAAAAATCATTTCCTAACGAAGGAAACATCAATAACTGATAGTTCTTTTTGCAATAAACTATACAACCAGTGTTACTTTTTGGCAGACTAGGAGTCACAAACTCTGCACGCACCCTTGCCTTAAACGCCAAAGCAAAAACCCTGAATTTGCAACCAAGTTGAGTGTTGTCACCCTTTAACATATGCAAAATTTGGCAAAGATGCCAAATAGAGAGGAAAAAAACCAAGTCCCTGCACTTGGTGTGCTCCTTGCACTGGAGCAGGCCAAGCCTTTGGTTAAAAGGAGTTAACGCCCTGCTCAGAGAAGGGTATTTTCAGACACAGCTCCCAGAATTACAGAGGCTTGTCCACGGCCAAAACACACAGAAATAGAGTATTTGATCTGCAGTGAGACATCCAGGGACAGGATTTCTACCTCCAAGCCTTCTCCTTCCTCCTCAGTGTTAGATGTGATAATCTTTCTTTAGAAATACTTTCTCCTTTTTCCCCCCTCCCCCCCTAAAATGAATCATTTCTTAGCAGATATTCCACTTATTTTTCTAATGGGCATTGATGCTTTTTAAATTTCTCTCTCTCCATCAGTATTCCAATGTCTTCCAATTTAGCACCATCTGCAACTTTCATTAACGTCTTGTTTAACAGGTTTTTGCAATCTGCAATAAACTTGAATCATGTCCTGCAATCGATTCTGGCAGGTCTCCACCAGAAGCCTTCCCCACATCAATGCTCTGCCTTTGTGTAGAGTCTTTCAGCCAGCTGGTGGTCCACGTGGCCTCAGTCCTATTCAAACCAACCAGGACTGTTCTTTTTTTTTTATACAATAGAAATCTGAATGAAGAAATATCAACTGACTTATTAAAATCCAAATATATCACATTAGGTACATTTTTTTTAATCCACTGAAGCAGTTACAGCAATAATTAAGTGAAAGTAGATTGGTCAAGGCAATTTAGAGATAAAAATCTTGAAAAAGAGCACTGAGGAGCAGTTAAAGCAGGTATCTGAAGAGAGAAAGTATTTTAAAAATGCAGTGCAATCCAGCTAAACTACTTCAATAGCGATCACATAATCAGCCATGCCAGACTAATTATTGTTTGAAATAAAGAAATAAGAGGGAGAGAAATACTGTGAGTCAAACCACACTGCAAAGACCCAAGGTGGGTCTGGTGGAGCTGCTCCTCTGGTACAAGCAGTGGCCATGGCAGCCTGAGTAGAGACAGCTACCAGACAGGCTTCAGCTGTGGAAAGGGCAGGATCTGCCTGAGGGTAGGAAGGCTCTGCAGAGGGACCTGGACAGGCTGAATCAATGGACTGAGGCCAATTGTGTGAGCTTCAGCAAGGCCAAGTGCCGGGTCCTGCACTTCAGTCACAATAACCCCATGGATGCTACAGGCTTGGGAATGAGTGGCTGGAAAGGACCTGGGGTGTTGGTGGACAGCAGGATGACCATGAGCCAGCAATGTGCCCTTGAGCCAAGAAGGCCAATGGCATCCTGGGGTGTATCAGAAACAGTGTGGCCAGCAGGAGAAGGGAAGTGATTGTGCCCCTGTACTGAGCACTGGTGAGGCCGCACCACAAGGGCTGTGTTCAGTTTTGGGCCCCTCACTACAAGAAGGACATTGAGGCACTGGTGCATGTCTGGAAAAGGGCAATGAAGCTGGTGAAAGGTCTGGAGAACAAGAATTATGAGGAGCGGCTGAGGGAGCTGGGGTTTAGTTTGGAGGAGACTGAGGGGAGACCTTATCGCCCTCTACAACTAGCTGAAAGGAGGGTGCAGAGAGGTGGGTGTTGGTCTCTTCTTCCATGTAACGAGTGACAGGACAAGAGGCTACAAGTTGCCCAGGGGAGGTTTAGATTGGGTATTAGGAATTTTTGTTTCTACTGAAAGAGTGGTCAAACGCTGGAAGGGGCTGGCCCGGGGGGGGGGGGGGGTCCCCTCCCCGGGCTGCCCAGGGAGGTGGTGGAGTCCCCATCCCTGGAGGTGTTCAAGAAGTGTATGGATGTGGCACTGCAGGACATGGTTTAGTGGGCATGGTGGTGTTAGGCTGACAGTTGGACTTGATGATCTTAGAGGTCTCTTCCAACCTTAAGGAATCTGTGATTCTGTGAAAGCCCAGATCAAGCACCCTCCTGAGTCATTACTTGTACACAAAGCCAAGAGCCATTTGTCATTGTCTAGAAAATCACTGTTTGACCCTGAACGCCTCACTTAATTTCTTCAGGGCTCATTCGCATCCCAGATGTGTAATATTTTGCAGGTTGTGATGCCTAAAGATGGAGTTCCCCCTCCTTATTTGTGTGTGGTGCACAGGCTCAGAGTTCCCCACTCAGGGATACAAGCAGGGAGCAAAACCAACTTTGGCTCGGTCCAGCACAAATGCACCAAACTGAGGTTTGAAAATTTAGCACCATTTGCACAAAGTGCATGAAAGCATTATTTCTGCTAGAAATATGCAGACATGGTTCTGTTACCTGAGCTGCACTGCTGGAAGAGTGCAGCCCAGAGGTGACACCCAGAGGCAATGTGGCTCTGGGGAGCCTCCTGGCTCCAAGGCTCTTGCTTACAGCTGCCTTGGCCTGTCTTCACAATGCTGCAACTGATTTCTGAGTGCAATATGACTACAGTTCTTAAGAGACTTATAGTGGCTCCTTATGATTGGGTATTCACATTTCATAAACACCTTAAAAGATTTTACCAAAATTTTCCAAAACTTGGGAACTTCTCATAGAATCATAGACTGTGTTGGTTGGAAGGGACC
>NW_010198155.1:0-24240 GCF_000695765.1 Mesitornis unicolor | reverse complement strand
ATATTTTATTTTTATTTATATATATATAATTAGAACTCCAGTATGGCTTGGGATCTGTATGCAGAAACACCATGTTAAGAAACAGAAAATATTACCAGGAGCAAAACATTCAGTTTTGGAATTCTAGTATCAAAGACTTTCTTCTCTGAGCTTTCCACTGAAAAACTAGAAAGTGCAAAAATTAGCAGTTCAGTTTTTAGTCTTTCCTCAAATAATTTCAGCCATCAAATATGAAGGGCTTTCAGAACTGAAGACTGAAAAAAAGAAATGCTATTAGATTTCAGACAAGAATTAATACAAAAAAGATCTATAGCTTATATTATGTAAGAAGCCAAATGGAATATTACAGTCCCCTCTGTCCTAAAAAATTTATGACTATGATTGCTTGCAAGTACTTGATGAGAACAGGCATAAGAAATGCACAAGAGAATTCTTCTCTAGCAAGAATGATCACTAGGCTCAGTGCAATGTGATTAAACAAAAGAAAACACAGGCTTAACACCAAGCTAAAACCTTCTAAAAAGCAAATCAATCGGACTGAATCACAGTGGGCAAAATTACTCCCTCACCTGAACCTTGCCATCCATAGAATATTGACCTAAGTTTTAAATTTAGACTCAATGCTAAGAATTAAAAACAGAATTAAACTAGCTCACTGATACCAGGATAGCAATAAAAGAATATACAGTAGTAAACAAAGATTTAGAGCAACACACAGAAATATTAAATTGTTCAAGACATTATTTCATATAATTTTCATTTAACTTGTACAATTTTAATACCGGTGAAATCCAGAGTATACGCTAAGGAGATGCAAAGCAGTTAACGGTGTATGTCACGTTGCCAGATGTCTAGAAGCTGTTTGTTTCTACCTGACAAACAGTGCTAGCAGATTTAAGAACTGGAAATAGTACTATTTAAATAACTTTTGCATAAATAAAGAAGAGTTATACATTAATCTATTAACACTGATGTATAATGAAACCAATGTAGGAACCACAGCACAAAATAAACTATTTGAATAGTCTATAGTGAATACAACCTCCTCCTCTGAAATTCTACTGTAACTAGAGGCTGAGGTCAAATAGTGTGAGAATTAGAATGCTCAATCAAAATTGATGATAGAATTGCTTTTCAAAAGTTACTCAAGTAACTATGAGAAAAATAACTCTATGATAGCTTAAAGATTTCCAGAATACAAACCTCCTCTGCAATATTCAACAAGTTGCAAAGAAGATTAAAGAGGTTTAAGAAAAAACCCCACAATGATAGGCATTTCTGCAATGCCCTTAAGTTGATACAGACAGGCTCTTACAACTCCTCAAAATTCCAGTTGTTTTGAGTGGAAGAAAAACGTGTAAGAACAAAATATACATAAGGACATTAAAATATTTTCCTACATTTGTTTTTGTTTAGATGCTGTGCTTTACTTAGTTTGGTTACTGCTGACTTCTGCCCCAGAAGACTTCTGCCTGGCCAAGGCTGAAGTCAGCCTTACAAGAGCTGTCACATTCAGCCTGTAGCAATCTAGTAGTACCTCTCTTCTCAATTCTAGTAAGAAAATATAAAGTTGAAGAAAAATGCTCAAATCACAGAGAAATATCTAAACAAACTGCAGCTGTGTCTCACAGACAGTTGACCAATTAGGATTTCCTTAAAGCCAAATGAGAACAAGTCCTCTTCCTTTGGTTTACATGACTCAATCCTGTTCTTGCATTAACAGCATCATGCTAACACTTACTACATGTTTTTGTGAGCTGATTTGCTTCACTAACTCAGCAGAAGAATTTCTGTTTTCTACTGTTACCAAATTCAATTGAATCATAGAAGGGACCAACACACACCTGAGGACAAAGTAAACAAGAAAAGCAGGGAAAAGCAGCTAGGAAATGATGGGAACCTTCCTTTTAGAAGCAATTAGCTTTTGCACAGGCTCACCATATTTCTTGGAACTACAGCCTTAAGCAATACTGAATGGTGGGGGGGGGGGAAAGGACAATGGCTTATTTTTGTCTAAAGCATACCCATGAACTTCTCCTTTGCACACACTATCTGGAGTTATTCTGTTTGGGGCTTGTTTGATTTTTCTAAAAGCTCATTCCTTTCCATGACTGCCTATGTCTCAGGCAACACAACAAATAAATTTCTTAATAAACCTGATAAAAATCATTGTTCTCTATTCACTCACTGGTCTAGGACTATTTGTTAAAACACTGTATCTGAAGTATTTGCTACATTTCTTTGAGTTTAAAAGTATCTATGTGTATACAAACATTTAAAAAGTCACTTACTATTACTTCTGTCTCAATACTCTTGCATGCTTTACATTCCCATTTTCTAATTGTTGCTTGAACACAGTACTCAAGGTGTGACCATTAGGTACCATAGGTAGCCAAGTAACTGGGATGCTTGTTTGGAATGAATAGACCTGACAGCCCTGAGAAGACTGAGGCTTGAATAAATAACTAGCTAAAAGACAGCTTAATCCTGGAGCAATACATGGAACTATAGGTTTTCTGCTACCCAGGTATGCACTATAACCATCGGCTAAATTCTCCTGTTCTCCTTTTTATTTATGCATCTTCTGCTTTCTCCTGACTTTTACAAATCAATGTGACAACAGACGAAAGACACTCAAAAGCCTGAAGCAGCTCAGCCTCTAATTTCAGGCTGGAGGATCTACAACAGACAAAGAACCCAAAGTTTTAGATTAATACTGGAGGAATATCCTGATCTAAAACTTCCACTATTTAGATAAGTGCTTTAGTCACAAGACAGCCATACAAAAAGGCCTACAGGTAGCTTTTTAAAGATACAAAAATTTCTACAACTTATATACTCCTTGAGGAATTTGCTGAGCCTCCTGAATGAATATATGAGCAGAAAAAGACCAAGCACTATCATTCCTAAGTTTCAGGTAACCTAGGAACATTCTGATTAGACATCTTCAGACTGTTCCAAGTGGGCTGAGCATGCTACCACCAAGCCTGATACTATAGGACACTTTCCCAGTGTGTCCAATAGGTGGAAGGACCAAGACAGCAGCAGTGGTTAGAAATCATGAGGCAGTGTCCTGTCAGAAACAATACTGAGCCTTCCAGTACCAGAAAGTCTCCACTTACAAGAACGCTGGCAATGAGGTCTAACATTGAGTCTTAGCAAGCCAGTCACACTGGAGAAAGTATTATCTCTATAAATTCAAAGTCTGAGTAAATAGCAAACATACTGTGTTCAGTTTTGAGCACCTCAATACAAGAAAGACACTGAAGTGCTGGAGTGTGCCTAAAGAAGAGCAACAAAGCTGGTGAAGGGTCTGGAGCACAAGTCTTATAAGGAGCAGCTGAGGGAACTGGGGGTGTTCAGTGTGAAAAAAGGGAGGCTGAGGGGAGACCTGATGGCCCTCTACAACTACCTGAAAGGAGGCTGTAGCGAGGTGGGGATTGGTCTCTTCTCCCTCTTAGCTAGTGATAGGACAAGGTGTAATGGTCTCAAGTTGTGTCAGGGGAGGTTTAGGCTGGATATTAGGAGGACTTTCTTTACTGAAAGGGTTGTCAAGCATTGGAACAGACTGCCCAGGGAAGTGGTTGAGTCACCATCCCTGGAAACATGTAGATGTGGTTCTTAGGGACATGGTTTAGTGGTGGACTTGGCAGTGTTAGGTTTACAGTTGGACTTGACGATCCTAAACGTCTTTTCCAGCCTAAATGCTTCTTTGATTACACTTGCCAGAAACATACAAAGACAGAGGCAAAACACCTGGAATGAATGCGTACAGGTAGATGCTCAGCATTTATGATGCAAGGGCCTGAAAGATACTGGAGCAAGGTTTTAAAACAAGAAGGTTATCCAAAGAGGGCATTTCAAAATGCTTCAGCTGAACCACAAAATCCATACATGTCAAAACATGATGCATCCAAACATTATATCCATGTTTCTTGCTGAAGATAATCAGATTAAGACTCCAGGAAAGGTGTACAGGTTTGAGGAATAGCCACGGTGTGCATACAAGCATTTCTAGACATGTGTGAAGTTCAGAAGACATGTCAAAGCAAAGGCCAGAAGTATACATGGATCAGACACAGAAGGGGAAGTCTAAATTTGAAGTGACAGTAAAGCCCTAGGAAGGATGTGAAAGAATGACGACTAATGATTAAGGGCAGAAAATGCTGTATCTCTAACATTTGAAACAACTGAAGTGGGGCAGGTGAATTGCTTTTTTTCATTCATCTTTGTTAACTAAAGTCATCAAAAAGGGCTTTAAATCATGTATTTTTCTGTTGGGAAGCTTTGCTCTGTTTTTGCCTCCCTTTGTCAAATGCCCTTTCATAATTCTGAATATTTAGTAATTTGGGCAGAACTGGGTAGCTCACTCCAATCTCAGTTCCCTTCCCTTAAATGTATGAATGCTATGCCTGCAACTCAGCAAGCAGATTTGCTTAGAACAGTACATACAGTTCATGTGAAGCAATGACCATCACTGCCGCTCCATGCATTGCTTTAGTAAATACTTTCATGATGAACTTATTTCTCTACAAAAACTATGACTTCAAAGTAAACTAAAAGATACTTAAGGTGATAATCACTTGGTTACAATTTAAAATATCAAAATTTGGAAACAGTACGGTTAAAACAACTTACTAAATGTTTTAGCACCACCTCCTGGTCATACCACTATACACATTTTTAAAGTTAGTTTATGGTATACATTAACTCTATTCTGGAATCTCTACAGTGAAGAGAAAAATACCAGATTATCTACTGACAAATGTAATTTACAGTAGACCGTACCAAGTCACAGGATCTCTCAGAAATAAGAAAAATTAAAACAATCAAGCACACTTGAAATTCAGGAATTCCAAGTCTTACAGTGAATGATATTTAAAAAACACAAGTTAGATACCATTTTAAACACAGCATATTTTTAAGAGCATTATTCCAATTACAAGAAAATATTTTGAAAAGTACTGTCCGACATGAATTTTAAACAGAATTAGAATTAAAAGATGTAAAACCACAGAAAATTCAATAAAGGCAACACACGTACCTTGAAATACTTTCTTCTGATACGTGTCATATTCATTAACATGACTCCAGAATTTATTCCAGTTACTCCATAATAGGGATGTCTAGCAAAGCGATTATACCACCCGATACGAGGCTCTTCATGCTCCGGTGCCATTGCAGCAATTTGTGTGGAGTTGAACTTCCCCAGAAAAGACCAAATATCATCAACAGGTCTCAAAAACAGGATGTCAGTATCAACATACAGTAGCGAATCCACGTCTTTGAGGATTAACTGTAAGAAAAAAAATTTTAAAAGCAAACTTTTACATTTTCTTGTGTTTCTATTCATAAAACAGAAGTTACCACCATTACACAATAAAGTTTAATAGATTTTTGTCACATGTAAATAAATTCACTTTAGATTAACAGTCTGCAGTCAATATAGATTTACCATCATTCCCTCTTCTCTCATTTTGGAGAACTTCTGTAGAGTGAAACAGGTTTTATATAGGATAGTAATGCAAAGGCACTCAGTTTACATTTTTAATCCCCTAGGTCGTCAGGAATAGGTTGCAGGCCAGGTGAAACATTACCATAACAGGAGCTCCTGCTTTTCTCCTGTTCCCTTGCCTTCCTATACAACTAATCAAACAAGGGAGAGGTGTAAGGCAGCCCAAGAAGAAACAGTATTCAGGAAATAGTCGCCCCTGTGAAAATTCACATAGCCTGAAGTATGATTTCTAAAGTGTCTTAGATCAGCAAAGAAAAGGCTGCACAAAACTTTCTGGCAACAGTAGCCCATTTCTTGTTTCATTTTCTCTATCACTTCTCAGACCCATGCATGCAGGAAACTTTCCAACTAAATGAGGAGATGAGGTGTGATAAATCCTTCTTTCTTTTGAGAGGATGACATGGTCTGTACCTCTTACTGAGGATACTGTGCCATAATGCAGCAAGTGAGATAAAGTCTTTTAATCCATAGTGTATTAGTGACAGAGAAGAAGGTTAAATTCAGAGGGTTTTTTAGGATGTCATAAAAGTAGTAGCAGTAGTAGCTCTTAACTTGAAAATAAGCAGAAATTAGACTAACGGGGACAGTTTGATGCCTCATAAACAGACTTCCATATTGTCCTATTCCAGAACAACTTACTGGCAAGAACAGCCTTTGTGAAGCACACGGTTTAAACAATTTCTTCCATTCTGCTGCACTCTCAGTTGGAAATGTTATTGGATATAATGTATAATTAACTTTTTCTTCATAGGGGAAGCCATCAAGCTATGTGAAAAGAAACAACAAAAATTATGTCAGTTCAATTCTATTATAAAAAAAGAAATCAACCCTCCATTCAAATTTATAATTGAACACAATGGCAACAATTTCTTCCATAAGAGAAATGCTTCCTTAAAAATAAGAATTTGTCAACTATTCAAAATACTTGAACAAAAAGTGGCACCTGCAGGCCACTATGAAGAAAACACATCATATCAAATCATACATAAAAGTAAGAGCAAGTAAAATAAATTAGTATTTATAAAAAGTAAATACATCAAATAAATGTTTCCCCTCTTAAGTGATACCCACAAAAGAAATACAAATAAGCCTTCCTCAATTTAAAATTACCTTACCCAGTATCTGCCACAGTTACTGTTTGCATGACATTAGTGTATATATATTAGTATGTTTAACATACTAATGTCATAGTTCATATGACATTTTGAGCACAAAAATAGTAAAACCCTCCACTGCTATATATTACTCAGCTGCTAATACAGCCACTCCAGTCATAATGTTGTAGTCATTAACTGGAATTTACTAAAATTAGACATAACCGTATCTGCCATTTTCAAAGACTGATGTTTCACTTTGTTCAGACAATGTAAGGCTGACTCATACAGTGAGCACAGGGACAAAAAAGGACAGATCTCTATTTTGTCTTGTAAAAGCAACTTTAAATGAGATTACACGATATAAGTGGTTTGTGTTCAGAAGATCAGGTTTGTATTTAACAGATTCAAGGTGACAAATCGGGAAGTTTTGGTATCAGTAACTGGCATTTTTAAGCAGGGAGGGTAAATAAAAAATCCCCATCCAACATTATGAAAGACTTGCACATTACCTTATTTTTAGACCCCTGCCTCTGCAACTATATCCAACAACTACTACCCAAGAAGCAGAGAAATTGCTATATATTACTCAAATTGTACTACAGATTGATTAAATAAATTATTTGAGTACTTACTATGTCTTTGAAACTCTCATGCAATTGGTCCTCAGCAAAAATATGAAACTGGAGAGGTTTGATGCTGAACATAATGGCTGATCTCAACATTGTAACAGTCTCCTCCAGTCTTTCACCACAGGCAACCACTGCTAGATGCATTTTCTCAGAAGGATATGTTTTCATATAACCGTATCTGACACAAAAACATTGTTTCATTTGACATTATTTCTAGCACAGGCTTAAAGAAAAGCTCTACTATTTAGTGCAGCATATAAATTAACAAAATATCCTTTATCATATTTAACCTAGCAAAGGATAACTCAAACAGAACATACAAACTACAGCATTACACCTCATACATAGGTTTACATTTAACCTGAACTATTCTCATACTGAGTCCCACCATCCCAGCCTATGAGGGTGAAACAAGATATGGAAGAGCTATACAGAAACTAAACAATCATGTGTCTACCAATCCTAAAGAGATATCTAGTATACCCAAGTGCTTCTCAATTAACACCAGCAGTTTATTTCTCAGCATCATAGTGGCTGGTCACCTGGATCATTCTCTATGCTTTTTCAATGTTAATAAACATTTAAGATCTACTCGACATAGACACCTATATGCGGAGGTCTATACTCAGATTATTTAATCCACAGACTGACACCGTCTATATATCTTGCAGCAAAACCTGAAAAATTATTTCAGCTTAAGAGGAAAAAAAAGAAAATAGAATCTCTAAATGTAACCAAAGCATGCCCATTCAACATTTATACATAAACCTAATTTAAACATTATACCATGTAGTAAGTAGTGAATATAAAAAAACCCCACAAAGCAAGCTGCATGTGGTGAGGGTAGCTGAAACCTACAAATAAGTGCACTGCTGCAGTGTGAACAAGCTGCAAGCAGCAGATTACCCTCATCACTAATCCACTGAAAAGGGAATTACAATAATTAAGCCCTGAAGTCAGGAGAGCCTACAGTGATATTGCAAGGTCATGTGATAAATAAGGGCACAACCTACACAAACTGCATAGCTGAAGGCCAAGTTCCTGAACTGCATGTAACACACTGCTTTCCATGAATAAAGTATGACAAAAATTATGCCAAAGCAACTGTAAAATGTCTTGAGAATCAAAGACTGTACTTTGTTCTTTCTACATCTAGTGGCATCTGTGAATAAAAGAGCATTTCAAGCCACATACACAAAAAACAGACTGAGCATATTATAATGCTTTTACAGTCACTTTGTTCACACAATCTGTGTTCTATGAGCTTCTGACTTCATCAGTTCATTTTTTTTTAAATCTGTACTTAATTTTTTGAGAAGGCAAAAAAAATATTTAGAAAAAGCTAGTAACAACCAAATTTCAGCTTGCACAATATGGCAACAGCTGGCCTCAGATCCGTAAGTCCACAACACAAAGCTTTATCCCTGAAGCAGATGGAGCAAGAAGTCACTAGAAAGAACAAGTCACCATTCCCTCTGGTGACTAAGAAGAGAATGAGACGTACCAGGTCTCAGAGACACCATGGCAGGAGAAGTTATGAGACTCCAGAATTGTGGTTCTTACTCCAGACTCTGTGAAGAGACATCCTTTAGCAACTGTAAGCCACATTTGACTTCCCTGCATACAGACCACTGGCAATCACAGCCTCATTTTTCACAATCAGGCCTCGGCGCTGCTCTTCTCCCTGTGCATACATCTCTCTCCACTCCCAGAACAAAATCAATGTCCCACCTTCACCCAGGGGCACTAACTACTTATACCACTTGTGCTAATTATCTACTGCCAGCATCTTTCATCACTTTTTCCTTCTCCTGCCGCTAGAGGCAGCTTAAAATTTAAGTTGTCGAGCGTTTACCAGTCTGAGCTCTGCAGTCTCACCTTCAATATTAACATGTCCCACCCACAGAGTCACTTACTAACACCGTGACTTTCCTCACTTCCTTTTTGAATATTATGTCTATATTACTTTGGTTCTTCCCTTAATTCCTGCCAAAATTATCTGCCCTCAACTGTTCCTTTTCTACTACTTCTTCCTGAATCTTCCATCCTGTGTAACCCTTTTCCCCATCTTCCCTCCATTGCTCTCCATTGCAGTTAGTCATGCAACTGTCTCACCAGAACACAGGGAAAGGAAAACTTTATTTATTTAGACAGCCTTGGGCCTGGTATGACATAATGACACAGGAGTTTTCAGCATTTCAGTAGCTAAGTTGACCATGTGCAAAATAAAATATATTTCACAAGAACTGTAACTTGTCTGAACGTGAGCAAGTTTGGTATCAGAGTATCACAGCTCTAGTATCAGAGCAATACCCTTAGTCAACCTCAAATCCAGGCTCTGAAAGCATTAAGACACTTTCAAAAGTGAGCAGATACTTCTTTTTATATGCACATTTCTAATCACTAGTAGCCTGATGTTTTAGTGTGGAAGAACTTAGTGGAGAAGCTAGAAAAAGCAACAGAAGGAGATACAAGCAGTGTATTTTAGCAAGGCTTCTGGATAGACAAACAAGGAAAACTTGAGAGTCTTGATTTCTAAAGAAAAAAAATCTTCAATGAAGGTGGGAGTTTCCTGCAGGGTGGAGGGGAAGACCCTCTGGTAATTAAAATAGAAGAGCAAAGAATGCACCTGTACTCCAACAGAAGATACTGAGCAAGAAGCCATGACAGGATTTGAATGTTTAGGGACAAATAAGAGAACTTTATTTGCCTGAGGATGCTGATTACACATCAGTGGTAGGAACAGTAAAAATAAATTAAATAAATCAGTTGAGCAAGAGGTCCACACGTACTGCCATGAGTTTAGAAACCACAGTAAAAACAATCCACTCTGATGCTATGAGAGCAAAAACATATACATTAAAACATGCTGCTCATCGGCAGCATAAGGCCAGGTACAAGCCTCTCCCTGACGTATTTTTGTGTAAGTGTAGACTTTCACTCTGTGCTGATTAATTCTGCTGTGGGGTTAATAACTCTGACAGAGAAACATAGCTGGATATGCGCAATGAATGTCCTACAAGAAGATTTTCCAGAACCTGCCTGTCAAGACACTGCCTTATGTTTAAAGATGTGTACCATAACACACTGTATATTAAATTAGCATTGCTAGGTCAATTAAAATTATGAAGTAATAATTTGCTAGTAAGCTACAGAAGTATGTTTTGATGGGGTTGTACTCTTCTAGAAGCTTCGCTGTATCCCAGCTGAACTTCTTGGGGAAAAAAACAAAACCCAAAAGGTACTGTCGCAGCTCCATAAAGATCCTCTTAGCTCCACCCTCTAGACCTGGCACAAGGTACTGCAGTGGGGGGTGTCCTGCACACATTTAAGGTAGGGTACTCCTATTCTTCATGTTACGTAACACATTAAGAGTACAGGTGAGAGTACCAAACCCTCAGGAACACCCAGACAGACTTAAGGAATCCTGTATACAACTCCATCTAATTTGTGATCACGAGGCCTGTCCCAACCCTACCTTGCTTCACTGAGGTCACAATACAACAGCTTCTTCTGCTGCACGTACACACGTACAGCCACAACATCCCAGCATCTAGTGTAACCTACATACCATTCAAAGAGTTGCCAATGTGACCACTGATGTACTACTAAGGCCATACCTAGGGATCATCAGGAAGTTCCCTGCACAACTCTACCGGCAATCCAGCTGTCCTCTCCTGTTCCCTTCACAGGGCTGGGGAATCCAAGGAAGGAAAGATTAGCATCTAGGTAGCACAGAGTGGTATGTAGAACTGAAGGAATAAATTCACCTCAGTTGCCCTTTCAAATGTTACTCTGGCCTGCTGAAGAGTTACCATCTTTAATGTAATTGCATGAGTTTTGAATAGTACAGAAATATTTGTTATTTTCTGAGAAAACTGCCATCATGCTAACTTGCACCACTAGTTTTTATGTACAATCACCACCGTATCACATAATGGTAATACAAGGATGTAAGAATTATTTTGCAGGTTACAACAAACATTTTTAAAATTATTCCACATCAAAAGAAGTTTTCCTGCACTGGTTTCAATAGAGCTACAGTCCTGTTTATCTTTGATCTTTTCTCCATGTGTTCTGTAACACACACGAGGCATGCAATATTCAGCTTCCTAAACATGGTCATTTAATAAAATCTCTCAGCCCTTTCATGACATCATTAAACTAACTTTCCTTGATATTATAACCAAATAGTTAAATCAATCAATCATTAAGGGTCCTAACCCAGAAGCCTTTAGTCACCAGGAAAAGAAAAGCAAAAGGCAGTGTGAGAAGGCAACAAAGCCTACGCTGATTAAAATGCAACCAATTAAATAATTCTCACATTTATAAGAAGTAGGATCAGGTAACTATAGAAATTATCTAGATCTGAAAGTGATAAAAATGCTAGTTCTTAACTCAGCTTTTTAAATTCCTACTACTGCACTGAATTAAAAAGAGGTTGTAATCGGAGCTTATCTTGTAAAAGTATGCTAATGATACCACTGCATACAACGTCCAAATGTCATATATTCAACTAGAAACTCAATTAGTTGATTAGGTTTGAAGTTACAACGTATTAGTAATTTAAAAATCTACTATAAAAGTCTGAAGCCCCATCCGCCAATGAACTAGCTAGTTTACAGAAGTCTTGTTTTTCAGGAATGTCCCAATTTATCTCAATATATCCACACCACCAGGACCTCAATACACAAAAAAGCGCCTTTTTTTTTTTTAGTAGGCAACACAAATTAAAACCCACCTAGAAGCAACATCCAACAACTGAAATCAGGCAAGTAAAACAGCCATAGTAATTAATGTCTTCCTCAGTCTCAATAAGAAATAAGCAGCCAAGCCAACTAGATGACACTAGGCACCTTGAAAGGTGTACCAGAAAAGACATGCATCATCTAGATCATGTGACACCTGAGACTCATGTTAACTTTACCAGCATTTTTTAAGTTTTTGATAAAATCTATATAATTATTTGTAAAAGTGATCTCATGCTACCTCTGTCACTGTGAAAGCTAACAAGAAGTATTCTGTACCAAAAGAATAACACAAGACATTCTTGTCTCAGTAATGTCGATAATCAGAATGGTGATAAAAAAATGTGGGGGCAGAATAGCTCCAAAATACTTCCCACATTCAGCATAGGCAACAGATCTTACCCTGATTAACTTAAAGCGACAAGATCTACTGTTAGGATCAGTAACCGCTCAGAGCTTACCAATTTCAAGTCATGTTTAATTAGCTATAGCATTAGTCATAGTGAAGTCTATACATACACACCTCTCCTAAAAAATTTCTAGGTCTCCAACACTTCTTTTATACTAGCTGGAGTCTTGCAAATCCACAGAACATTAGTTGTCACTTCACACTTTATACACTTACAGCTACTCAGAGGAAATGACACAGCAAGCTGCATTTCAAAAATGTCTATGCCAAGTTATTTCTCTCATGGATAAACAAATCCCTGTGGTTCTTATATCCAGAAGAAAAAAAGCCAACTGGCATTTCAAGTTAGAAGCAGAGAGAAAATAAGCTGTTTTTTCAAAGAAAAGACTTAATCCAAAAGCTGAAAGACTACCTTCCAATGTCTGGAAAACTTCACTGGTAAAGGGTAAGGAGACATTCTAATTTTACAAATCTACTATTGGCAAAGAAATTCTGGCTGTATCATCTGCTCCTCTGAACAAACTCATTTGGTTTGTTGAAACAGCAAGAATAGAACACCAGAAAGTCCATTCGCAAACTGATTTATGATCTGGATAGTGTTGTTTTCTTTTTATGGATTAAACCAGGCCAAATAGATGACTCAAGATAAGTGTTAGTGTGGTTCAATGAGCAGACTCTGCCATTTCTATTAGAAGCAAACTCATTGGAATTCCCATTATTTTGTTGGCATAGAAAGAAAAAGCTTTCAAGAGGATTTATCTTCATGAAGAATCTTGAAGTGGCCTACACATACAATCTCAGAAAACAACATTGCTAAGACTTCATTTGCTGTGGTTAATAAAGTTGCATGGAATTCAGTTAATTCCTCTTTCTCCAAAAATCTGCCTGCAAAGTTGAGAACTAAGTATAATGTTTGAAGCACACGATGATATCAAAGGTCTAAACCCCTCAACTTCCCAGTGCACTTAGTACAATGCACGAATTTTGTTTGAGAGTTAAACAAAATTATAACTCATATGCAAAGCCGAAACCGAACTGCAACTATCTTCTGTGTTATTCCAGCACATAGAAGGAAATGAGGCTTAGGCAGCAGGTCCAGATGTTAAGCCATTGTAATTGCTTGCTGCTATTCAAAGAGGGTGCACTTTCTACTCCCCTCTGTGATTTTCCCCACCCCTTCCCTTACACAAACTCACTGCACCTCTCTGAAACCAACTTAATTTATTAAACAGAGCAAGAAATAAATAAAATTTCAGGGAGGGAAGGGGGACCTCTCTGAAGTTAGAGCAGCTCACTGGGGAATTCAACAAGCACTAGAGTCAGCACAGCATACATATTAATTTAACAGTAGTATATTGATAAAATAATCAAACACAACTTGAAATTATTGATCTGAATGCCACATCCCTTTTAGTTTTTTTTCTTCTAGTTTCAGAATGTATAAACATGAAATTTTGAAAATATTAGGGGCTCACCATGACAATTGTTTCACCATGAATGAAACTGCAGTTGCCCACGAATGCCATAATCAATGCATGCTTAAACAGACTTGTTTAACAAGCATTCTTAACGGAATACAAGTTACATCTCAAGGTACAAGCAGAGGAACTGCATAGGGTTTCTCCACTTCTGGGTCCAAGTTCCCACTTGCCTTAAGCCTGGCAGAAAATCCAGAAAGAAAGTTTTCTGCTATTTTGCTGCATTATATTGTATTGTGGAAAGTTACAGACATCATCACGGGCAGTGGGGTCAGAAGACAGCCAGATCCTCTCCTCTCTCAGTACCACACAACTGTAGGACTGGCTCAGATGCCCATGGATGAATGAAGCTTACAATCACATCCTGTCCCTCCACCACAACAGCACTGACATTTGGTTTACAACCCTGTGCTAAACTTCATAAAGCTAAATTCCCAAAAGCTAACTTTTAAGGAGGAAAAAAAGAAAAAAAAACAACAAACAAAAAACCAACCAAACAAAAAATTTTAAAAACAAACAAACAAAAAACCACAGAAAAAAAGGACTTTTAGTCCATTCAGACAGCTAAATCTGCCAAAGGGAAAGTCAGATGAATCCCTGTACCAAAATAAAATTATGCACTGGCTACCAAAGACAGGGGAAAAGATGCAGCAGTCCCAAATTACAGGTGTCATTCACTACAAGACTAAAAATCAATCTAAGTCATCCCTTTAAGTAACTTCTTGGCAACTGACAAGCCTAAAAAGCACTGAGAGCACAAAAGCAGAGAGGAATACGGGACAGATCCAAAGTCTTTCCCAGAATCATAATTTTAAAAAATACCTTAAGTCTTATGAAGCTAATTTTTTTTTCCTCTTTGCTTCCCTAGAAATATTCAAGTTTCAGAGTAAGAGGAAGAGAGAACCATATCAACGAATGTAAAATTTTAAGTACAAGACAAATTCACCTACAACCATGGTTATATATTGAAGAGAATTAGGTAGGTTAGAGAACCTCTGTCAAGTAGCTCAAGGCTGCTTCTATCTCTTTTCAAGCTAATTCCAGAACCTGACAGCCTAAAGCATCTGAACCACCACATCAAAACACTTAAACTTATTGTTAAAAATGCAACTTCAAGGACACAGACTACGCTTTAACATACTGTATCTTAAAGCACACTCTGAAATGGTTGTTTCAGAGGTTCTGGATGAAGTATCTTCCTCAAATTCAGTAAAACTTAAACTTGAATAAAAAAAACCCCTGAACATAACTGCTACGCATATCTGCCAGTTGTTACTACTAGTTACATCATGCATATTACTGTGCAGCAAGAAAATAAATAGTAACTTTTCAGACTATAATCAGACAGACTCTTTACCAATGTTAGCAAGTCTCTATTTAATGAAGCAACATAACTGAATAAACTCTTTGTAATACCACTTGACTACAATTTTTAAAACATAATAGAGCAGGAAAAAGCCCAGCTAGAGGCAATCATAACATAAGCACGTGAAATGCATGTGAAGCAATCAAAATACTTTGCTTTGTCTCCTTGCTAAACAGCAAAAAATAGTTATCAGCTACACCTGTCTGCAATCAAATAATAAAGTACTATTTAATAATAGATCCTACCTAAAAGCAGCTTCCCAAAAGCAGTTCATTCCACAAACATCAGAGGGCAGCATCCAATAGGAATTCCAGAAAGATACAGACAAATTCTTACACCTAACAGGATAAGACAAAAATAACCTATATAAATGTTACTGATTTTATGGCAAAGTTAAACGGATTATTTTCTAGCTCAAACATAACTCAAATAGTTAATTACCTGGCAGAAAAATGGCTATGCAATGGAACTTGAATAACACAAAAAAGGAGGTATTAGATGCCAACCAGGAGGATTCCTTAGCCTTTAGCCTTTCCTCCCCATATATTTTCAGTGAGAAAAACAGAGAGGCTGGGATTTCTATGTTCTTGGCTTAGTGTAAGTCCATAGGTAACGGACTGAACAACACCACCTACTGCTGGAAAGAACTCCTTCATCTTTGCAATACCTTTGCCTACTTCAAGCAGAGCAGCAAGCAGAACATTTCATTTTCAGTGTTACATCATCCATTTAAACAACAATCCCTGCTCATCTGTAACTATTTGGTGAAAAGCTGTAAAGCTCATTGTTAACAAAAAGCAGCGCTTTTCAGCACCAACGAATTCCATTGTTTTTAAAAAGAATACAGAAACAATACAGAAATAACAACACACACTAATGACAAGACTAGCAATTTACTGATTTGTGCTACACCAAGAACTAAAAAAGCAGCTTTTACTAGCCCACTACTGCATTTTATGTAACAGTAATATAGAGCAATAGAAGTGTATTTTCAAAGGTTCTGGTGAGGAAATGAACATAAAGATTTAAAATACTAAATGAGCAAGTAGAATATTGCAAAGCAAGTGATATACTCTTGAGTGACTTCCTATGCTCCCTCTTCCTGGCCTGGTGACACAATGCCAATAGCGTTCATCCTCCTTTGAAAGCTGGTATCTGTGAATGAAAGACGTGCAAGAAGAAAACCCACACAAATGTTTGATGATGAAAAGGTATTTAAGGACTAAAGCTGAGAACTCAACTGGAAGTTGACTTGGCAAATTTGAAATTAATCAGCATCATCTTAATAGGGTTATCTGGTATCTGTAAAGGCCAATGTTTTGTGAATACCAGATTTAGTAGATTCATGTAACATAAAAAGTGGCAAGCTGTATAATTTCTGGGTTTTTCAACACTTGAGAAAAATGATCTGATAAACATAGTTTCACAAAGCTATATTAAGTGTTGAGGGGTGGAGTAGTTCTTTGGTGGAGATCGCAGGAAATCCTTGTATCCTGTAGATACATGTGTTTGCAAAATTAGTCAAATGATTCCATCTCGTGACTTAAGAATGGTTTCCACAAATAAATATCCAAGTACAAAAAAGGATAATGTAGATTGCGACTCGGATATCTGCACTCCTCTGGGGAAAGTAAATGATATAAAATCACAAGTTCTCTCTGCCAGATCGTTTCTTAGATTAATTTTTGTGGCTTTTGAAGTTTCTTAAAAACTTCAAGGCACATTAAGACCTTGTGTTTATCTAAAGAACAAACTTTACAATCTCCACTGTGTACCTTTTTGAAATAGCTGTGTCTCATTACTTTTAGGATAAATTAAAAGACTATCTCTCAAAAACAGTTTTCTGGTTTGGAAGATTGTAATATTATTATTACTACTACTACTACTACTACTACTACACAGGATTTGTCTTCCAGCTCTCAAGAGATGCTGTTAGGTGCCTTGAGCAACTATGCCATATAGACTACCAAGGCAAACTTGGATTAATACCCAAGTAATTTCTCTGACAAATTAGGCCTTTCCATTATCCCATTTTAACGACAGGGTTGTCATCCTGATTTGATTCATAAGCTTCATGTTTGAAACAAAATCATTACTATAATACACGTGTATGTAATTTACCTACTGTTAGACCAAGACTTTTTTCCTGCCAATGGAAGTGTCTCTCAACTAACGAGAAGCTACCATATTCCATAAAGCCTTTGCATATGAAGGATTGAGAGAACGGAACCATCAGACAGTACTGTCTTCTTGTTTCACAATAAGATCATTCAAAATGCCACTCATTATTTATTTTTTTACTTGAAATAAAAACTGAGAAAAGCTTAGCCTACAAGTAAGTGCCACAAAGCTAGGGAGGTGCACTACATCTGTTCATCAAACAGACACAGTCATTGTTACCTGAGCGAGGTTACTGGTCAGACAGGAATAGTCACCTTCAGCATTAGGGAGGGACATTTTGCTCGCATCTATTATAGGTTATGTGATTAAAGGTAAGTCTCCACAAATAGAAAGCAGAAAATAATGTCAGGTGAAGTGAACCCAGCAATCTAACCCAGCCACAATGCAGAGAGCAGTCAGCCCATGGATCGTGCAGAAGACCCACCAGATGAGACAAGAGGAGGCTTCTCCAGATCACCTTACCGATTGTGTACAGGGGTTACTGCCTGCAGGGGTGTGTGGCTCACAGCGGGATCAAGGTGAACTGGGGAGGAATGAGAATGGAAAAACAGAGAAAAGATGGTAAGAGGACCCAGTCAGGTTTAAACAGGTTGCCAGTCAGCATGATTGGCCATATTGCGTGTCTGAAAGCCTCCTTGAACTCAATTTCTGTTTTCCTTGGTGACAGGGGGCTCCATTGCATGACCACGTGCATGCACAGAGGTCCAAGTGCCAGCAAATGAAAAGGTGGTGGTAGATCTGCAGTGCCAGAAACTGGAAAGACATGTGCATACATAGCGTGTGGGTGTGCATGTTGGTGCACATAATCACTACCAAACATCAAGTCAGACTAGCCTGCAAGTACAGTAAGAAGCTTGGGAGCCAGGTATCAGACAGGCCATAGCTGGGCCAGACTCTGCAGAGATCAGAGGGTCCAAGCTACCAAATGAACCTTTCCTCTTAAGCTAGCCACAAGAGACTAGGCTAGGGTGGCTACTGGAATAGCCAGAAGGTCTATGCCAGACACCTGAAAGACGCTGGGGTCTGAGGGCTGGACCAGCTATCCAAAAGACCCATTTGCATGCAGCAATCTTATGGTCAGCTGACACAAAGCTAAGACCAGTAACTGGAAGGATCCATAGCATATTCATCTGTGCATACGTGTGGATGTCCAAGAGGGTCCAAGTACCAGCAGCTGAACTGGGGCTGGAAGTCTTGTGGGTTTGCACAACCAGGAGTCACGAGAGGATCAGGAGTCAGTTCCTGGATAGACTGAGTGTCTAAGGTGAGTAACTGGAGGAGATCCACATTGTATACATTGATAAGTTTTTCACTAAAAGCCTTTCACCATGATCAGTCAGCGAAGGGTACAGGACCAGACTGCTTGTGTTGTCTGTGGCTGTGCAAGCACTGTTTTCTCTGTGTTGATCTCTGTGGCCAGGCATGTATGCATGCACTGTGGGCACATCTGTCCATTGGGAATAAAAGCTCAGCTTTGCTACTGGCTGGACCCAGAGACATGGAACTGCAGCAGTCTCACCTCCATCACACTACTGGGTTGAACAACTCAACGCCACCATCAAAAGGCAATAACAGGTTTTAAAAATCATTGGTATCATAGAGAAGCATTCCCAAAGATCTTTTTGCCAGTTCAAGGTATCTCTCCCTTACACAACCACCCATTTCATAATCACCTTTATCAAATAATTTATCTTCAACACCAGTGGATAATAATAACTTTAGTCTTGCAGATATAGTAAAGGTGTCTATATTGTGACCTGAAAAGAATACTACTTTACAGAAATAAAGGACAATTTTAAATTTGTGTGCAAAATACACAGCAATGCACAAGTCACATTCATGAACACTGAGGCTCAGGCAAGTCAACTTTTAACCATAACAAATCCCCAAATGATCAGTGATAGAAAACAAAAAGCCCTTTTGTTAAGTGCACTGGGGGGCTTCCTATTAATGGACATCACAGGTTCCAAGTATACTTTTCAGTCCATCTTTTATACTACTCTAACTTCATAGCAAATTTAGCAGTATGTCCAAATGATGAGGGCTGCAGCTGTGACTACTGCCTGCCTGTCAGTACTGCATTAGCAACCTAAGTCTGATCAACGGCAAGAATCAAATAACAGAGACAGACTGGTGTCTCCTACAGCATAATCCACAATGTGCAGCAAAACAGGAAGGGTGCATTTTTTAGTTTGTTCCTGCTCATAAGCACAAGAGTAAAATTTTGGGATGATAAGAGATGCTCAATACAACTCTCAAATGCACTGAGAATTTCTGATTCTTTTGAATACCTTTTCCTGAACATTTGCAGCAATATCACAAATCTGTTAGAGTGTATTCTGTCAGAGAAGCAATGGCTTTATTAGACAGGAGAAAACAGATGCCATGTCAAATGTCTGACACAGGACAAACTTTTTAAATGGAAAAATCTTGATAATGTTTCATTAATTTAAAACATTTCTATGTAAAATGGCATTTGCTAGTCAACTGCTTGGCAAATTCAGCAGATTTTTTTAATTGACGTTTCAACTTCAAATTATTCAATGGTTCATCCTTTTAAAAGTTTTACTCATGTTTTGAAATGCTTAAACAGTTTCCAGACCAATTTCTTAGGCATGAGAGCAGCCGAGAAGCATACTGGTGATACTGCTGGTTAAGTTGTGACACAGGAACAGCTGCATATGGGGCAAGGAAAGAAGGAACTACCTATTTGTAGGCACCCTCCTCTGCTGTCTAAGCTTCTGGGTATACTTCCTACACTTCCATGCACTAAACCCCACTTAACTCTCCCTTTACCAGGACAGTCAGAGAGCAAGAGACAGATACAGTCAGATATCAGTGTCATGCATAACAAAACAGTATGGCTGGCTGCATGAAAATGCTAAACGACAGCATAATGGAAAAAAATGTTTCACTTAATAGTCAAATTCATCAACCTCCCTCAATTCATGGAGCTGACAACAGACTGATTCCTGCTCTACTTCACAAACTTGCCATTAGGATAGCAATCTTTTTGGACCTGAATAAAAATATGAACATTATCTGCTTAATTCAAGTGGCAATATTGATAAACTTAACTGAAGATTCACTTCTCATAAGAGAGAAAGACTGACTTGAAAGGATACTCCCCAGAGAGGAGATTATAATACTATTAAATGAAACACTAGTAGCAAATACACATTTATTTACTCTGGGGGTTTTTTTGTTTTGTTTTGTTTTGTTTTTCACAGACTTCTTCCTCACCCATAAATCATCCTAGCAAAGGAAAAAAGGCTGACCACATGTACTGGCTTTTGAGTGAGTTTGTATCTTCCAGAAGTAGACACTTCAATATTTTTTTTTTCAAGTTCAGAGCTGCTGTTCATTTATCTACTATATATGACAGCACTGACTATTCATTACTATTTTTCTCACCAGAATGAATAATCAGGACAATTTACCTTCAATGTTAATCTTTCCTCACAACTAAAACCCAATATTAAGATTTAACTAATAAATTCTTGAAACGTTTTTCAGCTATTTATATCAAGTTTCAAGATACAAGCTTTTAGTTTCTCATCATCTTGTTCCTCAAGGTAATGCAGCCTTCGAAATCCTTACCAAAGTTATTACTCAACAAGCTTCCCTGTATTATTATGTTTATTGGAGGATCTTGCCTCAACCTGTAAGTCTAGTTTCAATATGGTACTTCCTTTGTAATGAAAGATTTTCTACTTACAAGTGTGATCACTACTGCAAAATTCTTTCAGGTGTGGTATTCTGAAGTTTTACTAAAAGCTTGCAGTTTTTGTGTTTGCATACTTCAGCTCGACTTCTATCTCATCCCAGACTATAACTGAGCTCTTTCTGCCCTCATATCATATACTAAACTAGATCACTCAGGCAAAGGAAACCCTTCTTGGCTAAAGAGAAGAGGAAATCACTGCTGAGTGCATAAATGCCTTCAAATGGCAGTTGCATTTGTTTTGCCAACCTGTGTTCTAAAGCCATCAGTGGAAACAGTTGAAGCAGTTCATTAGTGAAATTTACTATTAATAAATATGAAATGTTAAACTTCAAGAACTATTAGAAGGTTATCTGAATACTATTTACTGTCTAGCACTGTGAACCCTTTAGAATATGACACCATCACAAGACAGTCAGAAGAGGGCAAAGAATCATGGAATGGTTTGGGTTGGAAGGGACCTTAAAGATCATCCAGCCCAACCCCCTGCCATGGGCAGGGACACCTCCCACCAGATCAGGTTGCTCAAAGCCCCATCCAGCCTGGCCTTGAACACTTCCAGGGAGGGGGCATCCACAGCTTCCCTGGGCAACCTGTGCCAGTGCCTCACCACCCTCACAGTAAAGAATTTCTTCCTAATATCTAGTCTAAATCTGTCCTCTTTCAGTTTAAACCTTGTCCTATCACTACATTTTCTGATGAAGAGTCCTGCCCCATCTTTCTTGTTGGCCCCCTTTAAGTACTGGAAGACTGCTACAAGGTCTCCTCTGAGCCTTCTCTTCTCCAGGCAGAACAACCTCAACTCTCTCAGCCTGGCCTCATAAGGAAGGGGCTCCAGCCCCTGATCATCTTCCTGGCCCTCCTCTGGACTTGCTTCAACAGGTCCATGTCCTTCTGACAACGGGGACCTCAGAGCTGGATGCAGTATTCCATAAAAATAGCAATGTGGCTATCATACCCAGTCTCCACTAAACACACAGGAAAACAGCTGCATATGGTGCAAGGAAAGAAGGAAGTACCTATTGCTCACTAGCATAAAAACTGAAAAACACCAATACATTCACCAAGAGGTATCAATTACAGAAGAGAAGGTAACATGATTTAATTCTTCAGAATAAACGAAACATATACCCAAGAAATTCCCACTGAATGTGGGAATTCCTTTAATTGCCACAGGACAGATTTTGTGCTTAAACAAGTCTTTCAGGGACTGACTTGCACCTGAGTTTTGCACACGCTGTTTGCAGCAATAGTACGTAAAACTTCAGTGATATACAACAGGATAATGTTCAACCTAAGCCTTCAGTCTGACAGCAGTTAACAGGTACAGAATTCCCACACAGGTATCAACAGGCACTGATTTTTCAAGGAGATATGCCCTACGAAACTGTGTGCACAGGAATTATTTGCAGCACTTAAGACCTTTGGAAAAATAACTTTCTCGGTTTGTAAAACTTTTCAACATTGCAACACAGGGTAGATTTATATCTCATTTCACCTCACTGCGACAAGCAAGAAGCTTCTTGCACGTTGCTGGGGTTCTCTCCAACCAATATCTTTGACTTTAAAACTACACTTCAGTACAAATACTAAAAAAAAAAAAATAAAACAGCTTTTAAAATAACTTGGTTCTTCTTTTGCTAACCAGGAGCCTGATGCATCTGAAAGTAATTTCAGTGTTTACTAATACAAATTTAGATTATTATCTTTTACCCAGCAGAAGTTTTCTTCATGAAAACTGCATATTTTCTTTAGTAAAACAAATATCATACATATGATCTTTTTTCCTCACATTTCTGGTTAAAACCAATTTATCAAACCAATGAAATCTTACAGAAAACCGTTAAAGTTAACTCTTTTATTCCAGTTACCATGTTCTTTAGAACTAGATTTCAACTTTTCACAAAGTTTTTAATCATGAACTAGAACTGAGGAGCAAGCATCCTCACATTTTTTCAAGTCATAATCTGCATTCATCTGAACTAAACTAAAAGCATGGGGAAAAAACAGCCTGTGAAGCAGCTATACTAGTCAAAAGCTGGGTTTCACATTTCAGCTGACTCCACCCCTAGCAACTCCGAATGTTGTTTCATGGTATTTTAAGACTATTAAGTCAGAGCTTGTGTCATCCTGCCAGCCTCTGTAACTCTTTTGCACCAACACTTTTGTAATTACATGATGATTCAATTCAGAGTGCTGAGCTGTCCACAACCTAGGTAGTTTTCAAGTAGATCAGTGTGCCAGATCAACTCCCTTGTGTCACCTGAGCAGAGTAAGGAGGTGGGGGAGAGTGCCTAAGGGTGTGCAGCCTTGGAAAGGAGGGGCAGTGCCCAAATAATAAAACTTATATTACTTTAAACGACCGTAGAATCTAAGCAGACTTAGGCCTGGTCCTAATTTCTCCTCCAGCTTTAGTAACAGATTTGTCATCCCTCTCTTCCCAGCATCAGCATTCTGGTAACCACAGGTGAACACGATCACGTAACTAAACTAAAGGAAAACTAGTATCTTTTCACTCTGTAATCCAACACACCGCTTGACCACATAAAAATTTCTGCTGATAGGAGACAAACAACAGAAACACACAGCTATGCAGAGTGTGAGCTGCTCAGATTTGCACCACTTTAACTGTGGAACCGAACTCAGAGATACCTGTGAGAAGACAGACTTTATTAAAGTCTCCCATAATAAGTATTTTTGCTTAAATAAAGTTGTATTTGACAATCGTAAAGTTATCAAGATTCAGAACTGAGTAACACTCTAAAAGTTTCTTAGCTTGGAAGAAGAAAACGCACCCTCTCCCCTTCATCCATCCTGCTGCCACAGGGAAGCGAGACGACCGTGCGACCCCAGCCCAGCTTCGGGAGCAGCACGCCGCTTCCCTCCCGGTTTGGTGCCGCCCTGCCCCGCACACAGCGGCGCGGCCTGCGGGGAGCACAGCCCCGCCCGCGACGGGGGAGGACCCGGAGGTCGGATTCGGCCACCGGCTGGCCTGCAACATCGCTTTTTAAAGTTTTCTTTGTTGGTTTAAGGCTTTCTCAACCTCCGTTCCCCAGTAACCGGCCCGCAGGATGCCGGAGCTGCTGCGGAGGG
>NW_010198154.1:4628-13035 GCF_000695765.1 Mesitornis unicolor | reverse complement strand
CAAGTTTGCAAGCCTCCAGACCTGTGCACTAGCCCCTGGCCCTCTCCTGGACTTGCCCTATGTGACCATCCTCCTTCTCACCCTGGGGCCAGAACTGGATGCCATATTCCAGGTGCAGTCTCGCGAGTACCAAATAAAAGGAAACAATTGCTGCCCTCAATCTGCTGCCTGTGATGCTGTTCATACAGCCTGGGATGCCACTGGTCTTCCTGTGGCTGGTGTCCAGATTTCTGCTTAACCCTCAGCAGAGCTGCTCCCTGGCCAGGCAGCCCCCAGCCAGCACTGAAGCCAGGAGTTGCTCCTCAGAGTATTTTTCCCCAGTGTAGAAGCAAGCCTTTGAGCTTTCTGAAGACTCTTTAAGGAGTTAAGAGCTCAGTGATTTTTTATGAACACGAGAATCCCATAGCCTAATAACTGTGATGAATTCTTTCCAGTGGTCTTTTCTCTCCTTCAGAATAGAAAGGTGGTGATGATGCTTCTGTTAAACATGTGCAAGCTAGTTATGATCTCCGTGGGAGACTGAGGTGCACACAGTGGGTTGCTATTGCACAGTGTGTTTCTTGAATCCTATTAGCAAAAGCAAAGACAAGCCATACTTCTGTTTCTAAAACGGTCATTAGTTTTTCAGAAATACCATGGTGCTATTAATAAGGCAAAAAGTACTGCAAAAAACTGCACTTCTAATTACTTACATAAAGATGAACTCTTAGTTCTGTAACTGGCATCCACATTTTATTTGGAAGGAGGAAGGAGGCTGCCTGGAAGGGAATGAAGAAGAATGAAGTCTAAATCCTGACCTTGGTTATGCCAGCTAGCATGCAGGGCAACTTGGATCCAAATCTGTTTTAGGAAGGACTTTAAGATTTAGCTTGTTAAATCTGTACAAAATTAATTACTTTGACAAAGGAAGAAAGCAAGCCTTGTATTGGTAGGACAATAAGGGTTTTATTCCTGTTTTTTACACAGAACTTCTTTGGTGATCTTGACATATTTAGACTGTGGAACTTGGTCAAGCTTGAGTGCCTGTGGAGTAGACAACAGACATTCATATGCAGAGACGCTTCTAGTAAGCAGTCTGATTTTGAGACAGTTTGGTCATCAAACCTCCCAGTTCTCAGCAGGACAGAGAATCTTGTGCTCCACTTGGCCCCTTAATTTACCTGATGTAAATTAAATTACCTGCAGTCTGACCGGATCTCCCCGAATAAGCTGCTCGTGCTTATAGAACCACATCTATGCTTCACGCTTTCTTACAGAATGAAGGACTGATTAAATGTGTGGTTCTGACTTAAAGCCAGACAAAGAGGATCTGGGCCTACAGTCCTGTTTGCTGTTTTCAGAATTGATTTTTCAAGTTTCCAAATCAGTGGGAACAGGTGATGTCTTGGGTATTCCCAGTGCTGAGTGGGAAACTCAACTGAGTGCCAGCAAAGTGAGAGAAAAATAAGAGATGACACTTCACCTTCTCAAAGTCAGCCTCTAATCTACTACTTTGTTTTATATGCCTTGCTATTGGAGGAAATCTGACCAAGATTTGAAGAGGAAGACCTTTACAGAGGAGATCTTATCCCATGTATCGAAGCAACCTGGAATTCATTACATATTTTTACTAGTTTTATGCTGACAATGGTAGGAAGTAGGCTGGACATAATGGCAACTTTATAGAAGGACAGAGCTTATTATGTATTTTGATATTTATTTCCCTCAGTCATGTGCTGAGTTGTCTTATTTGGTAGTGGCAACCATGTGAAGGGATAGCTACTCAGGCTCTGTCTTCCATGTTTGACAACTTAGGCATTGCTCCAGGAGGCAAAGGAGGATTGATTTTTCTGGGAAAATTAGGCCAACTCATTTAAATACCAAATATGGCTTTGGAAAACTACAGTGGGATAAATAGCTTTTGGACTTACACCGAAAGAAACTGCTTATCTGTTTTGAAGGCTGTGATACAGCATTGAGAAGGATGTGAAGAATTATGACTCTGAAGCCACCCTTAGAAATGTTTCACTGTCTCAGGTGTTAGGCATCACCAATCCTTGGAAGTCAAGGTGAAAAATGATGGCATTGGGAAAAATGTACTCTTCTGTTTTAAACCACACTGTGCCATGGTTTTAGGATGTACTATGGTAAATTTCTTTGCAAACCTTTTTATTCCATCCATCTGGTTTTCTTTTTAAAAGGAGAAAATTCTTCCTAGCAATTGTCAGAGAAGTTAGAAGATTAATTAGTTGGTGATTTTCAGCACTTAGAATTACTAATACTTTTCTACTGTAACTGTCATGTGCTGCTATTGTATACTGGCACTTCTCAGTAGAAAACAACGATGCAAACATGTATTTTAACAAGTCTCTGCTGCAGCACCATTGACTGTCGCCAACTATTGTTCTCCTGAGTCCTGCCTCAAACAGGGAGTGAGAAGTTTCCTGGGATTTAGGTCCAGACCCTTTTTACAGGAAGCTGGGGAACAATTAGGAGGCAGTTGACTCTCTCTACACACACACACACACACACACACTTTTTAAAAATGAAAACTGTGGAGAAGAGGAAGTTGATAGAGTTTCCCTTGTTTTACTCAGCTGCTGCACAAGGGCCTGGCTATACAAAACAGTTACGTTCTTAGCTACTTTGGAGACAGGCTTTTTTCTGGCATGTGGTGGAATCAAGCCACTCTAAAGAGAGAAGTTGTTCAACTTCTAGCTCAAAAGAAGGTGGCATTTGTGAGTCGAGGCAAGGCAGGAACAAAAGCTGCAGCAGGACAGAAGGATGGGTTTGCATCCGTCCATCACCTATTGGAAAACAGGCAACTGGCAGCTCCCCCCAAGCAGATGGCTGGTATTTATGCTGTTTTGCCTTTGTGTTTCTTGTTTCCTTTCAGGATAAGAGGATACAGGGCCCTAGCATTGATTTTTCTGTGCAGCTAAAAAGACAAGAAAGCTGCTGTGCTTTTGAAGCTTTAAACTGTCAATTTTCTTACTCCCTGTGGGTCTCCCCAAGGTTTCTCATCACTTTTTCATCTGTGCATCTGCCAATGTCTTACCTAGATCTTTCCTGGTGACTCCTTTCAGTATGGAAAAGGAAACTGAAATTTGGACACCATTGAAGCATTTTGCTATAAAGCTCTGATTCTGTGCCTAATACTGCATGGCCTTAATTGGGGTCTGTGTTTAATTGTGCTGACACGTAGTTGTACACAGGAGCAATCTGGGCTCCCTGGTGATTTGCAATGATGGAGCTGTGTTTGTGTAGTTACTTCACTCCAAAATGTTCAGTGGCAGAAAACTTCCCAATTCTTTTGGGGAATGTCTTTAGGGCTGAAGGAGAAGGCGTCCCCTATTGCCTTTAGTCCTCACAAAGAGTGTTCCCCCTCTATTCCCATACAGTTCTGCAAGCTGAAATATTAGAAATTTCTTGCAGCAATTAACAAATCTGGCCTTGCAGTTGGGGCCCTGTGAGCAACCAGTGTCAATATAATACTAACAGTGCTTTTCATTACAGGTGCTTTTGTTCAGGTAGTTCACTGCCCAAGCAGCATTATAGGTTGGGTTTTTTTTGATACAAATGCTATGAGAAAGCAATTGAAATGCAAAGAAAATAGATCCTCACTAAACCATTACAATATTTTTTTAAAACAGAACACGAATTGGGAATCTACACTGTTAAAGTGGTTTCCAAAAGTAAACACAATTCAAAGAAAAGTGTTCATAATAATGGAATGTACATCTCTTATTTGGATAAGAAACATCTAGCTAACTGTATATATATCCCATTTCATCTTAACTTTTTTAATAGGCCTACGTGGAGTAGTTACCATGAAATAACATAACTAACATAGGCTATTCACTGAAGATTGGAGGAGAAAAAAAGTTAGAGTACTAGCTTAGCAGCTACAAATAACCATTCTACGCAGTTTCTGTCACCTCAGCTTGAGTTAGGGTAATGGGAAATAAGACAACTGAGAAACCTAAGCATTAGGAGAGAAAAACAAGTGTTAGTGTTTTGCAGGCAACAACTGAAGAGAAGCAGCTTGATCAACAAACTAGCCAGTAGATGCAAATTTTACCATCCTTAGATTAAGATAAGATTGTATTATTCTATCTCTTTGCCTCATGTAATTAAATAATTTAATGTTAGTGATGACACTGTTAGGGTCTGGCATAGAAGAGTATGGCACCAAGATGGTGTTCCTGCAGCAATGAACCCCTACACATGCAGAGATTCTCATCTACAGAAGTTGTGAAAACCTCTCTGATGATTAGTTCCTCAACTGAAGTTAAATAAGGTTTTCAGCCCTCACTGATAAATTCCATACTAGAGTTCTTCAGAAACCTTTTTCTTTTATCTTCAGATATTTATGCTTTCTTATTTTGTTAATTTTTGGTTCTGCTTAGACAATATGCATTTTCCATAGGAAGTTTGTATTGCATAATTCTTTGCTTACTCGTATTGCATCTTTAAGTCAAATTCATATTCAAGTCAAATTATTTTTAACTATTCCCATTAAAACCTAGTCCTTCTATGGGAAGGCTTCTTGAAATATCTTAATTTCCAGTTTTTTTCTGGGTCAATGATTGTATGCACAACTGCTAACTTCTTATACAATTAATTTATATTTGTATTAGTTTCACTGAACCAACAGAAGAGATGGCCTTGAACTAAGGACTGCATTGAGCTCATACAGTACAGACCGGGGTAAAACTGTGCTGGAGACACCTAAGGAAAACATGCACTGCATTTACAGTAATCTTGCAGTAGGATATTGCAGCCATTTCTGCTGCATAACCTCTGCTTGTCCTTCTGCTTGCAGCAGAAATTGAGGACTTGCACTTTTCACATTGACCATAAGGACCATCCTCCTTTCACAAGATGAGTTGGGTTGGTGCACCATGTTGCTGTGTTGACTCTGTCCCACAGGACAACATTGTGTGCTGTAACCAGGAGACTTCTGTAGATTTTTTAGCTGATCTAATTTGGGCCTGACTACACTTGAAACTTAAGCTGGTGTCCAGTGGGATTAGCACTGGAATACAATGAGCTTTATGCCTACATTGTATGGGAACAAGAACCAGAGAACTTCCCTGACTTTGAGTCCCATCTTCTCCCAAATAAAGCAAACAAAATATCATTAATGCTGAAACCAAATGGATTTTTGTGCTTGGAGCATGTATGTAATCAATCCTAAAGGTTTTTAACATGGGTAGAGGTTGTTTTTCCAGAAATCTGTGCTAAAACAACTGTATGTCTTTTGTGTCATTCTTCATGTTCCTCTAAGGCTTCACAGTATGTTCGGTTGGGAGTCAACCCTTGGTTGAGCTGACCTTATTTGTTCAAGGGAAAAAAAGGTCACTGTCTTATGCAGACACAAAAATTTTGTAGGTTCTTTGATGACCTCGTTATGTTAAGAGCGATAATAGTTGTCCATCAGATCTTGTCCTCTATAAGAAGGTGCTATGCTACTTTTCATAACCATTTTCAGTGTGCGTTAAGTGTACAGGGACCAAACCATATGTAAGTTTAAGGTACTCTGGTCTTTATAATATGATAAATAATAAAAAGGGCTCTAGGGAAATTACTTGTCATATGTCTGGCTGGAAGGAAAAAAATACATAAGGCAAACACAGTAATTGACTTAGGACACTATAAAGGGGAATATCTTTTCTCATAGAGAAAAGCGCCACAATTCACACATGAGCTGCACCAAGTAGAACTGATGAATATAGCACAATAGTCCTAACAGATTCACTAGAAGCCCTGTCCTGAATAAGAAGAAAAAGAAACAAAGAGAAAGGGGGCAGGGAAATTGTTTCCTTCTTGCTCTTGGGAAGAGTTAGAAAAATAGAGTGCTGAGCAATATAGGGGAAAAAAGGAAAAATAGTCACATATTATTCACGCTTCACTCATGTCTGGTACATTCACATGGGCATATGAGGCATGAAAAGAACTCTGAAATGTAAATAGAGACTTTCATTGTGTGGTTTTACTTCATTTTTTAAGGAGGAAGGGAAGAGAGCGAATAGACTCCCCACTCTGCTGTTTCTCAGAAGGAATCCCTTCTGAAGCCATTCTGATGAAAGCATAATTAACCTTGTTTTTGTTAATGGGTCTTTCCTTTGTGGCTCAAATAAGGAAAAATGGGGGAGAGCATGGGCCACCCTGGTGATGAAGGAAGCATCATAAAAATTGAGGATGAGGTTGTTGTGCACAAACTGAACTACCAAAGGTAAAATGGGCCTGAATTTAATTCCCATAATTATACTAATGGTGCAGAATATAACCAGACTGAAATAACTCAGGTAATTACTTAGCACATTGCTCCAGTTTCTGCAATGGCAGTCATTGTTTACATCTCTAATTATGCTGTGTAGACACATCAAATCACTCACGCTTGTTTTGACTTGAAGTATTTGAAGCAGCAAACACTGATGAGCTGTATCTTACGGCTGCTGCTATATGAATGAATGCAATTCAGTAATACTCGTTCATCAGGCTCAGGGTCCAATCCTGCATGTCTTTCATACTCAGCATTCCTGTTGCTGTGACTCCCTTATGTATTTCTTTCATTGAGAACCTCTCCTTGCCTCAAGCAGATATTGAAGGGCTCCATAGCCACATAGCTAAGCACTTAGTGTGCCCTTAATCTTAAGAGCGCAAGTAGTCTACTGCAAGTCAGCTGAACTGCTCGTATGTTTTAAGGGAGAGTTACCACTGGTTAGGATACACCCAGAGTTTTCAGTGTCTAAAACAAGGCCAGCTGCTTATCCTGGGGTGAAGTAGGAAGAGCAAAGGAAGAATTTGGTCCAATTACCAACAACAGTAGCAAAACAAATGTTCAACTTGAAATTACTGTCCTCTGCCCACCATTTTTAAAGCAAGTGATTTTTCTTTGCAATGAGAAAAAAATGGAAGAATACTAGAGCAGCTTCACCCTTAAAAAAAAAAAAAGCTAATATTTCTTAGCATGCACAAATGGCTCTGTTGTGCATTTGCAGCTCTAGTGGACATAGGCAATGCGATTTGTTTTTTCCCCCGCAAAACAGTATGTTCTCTAAGGGTTGCATACAAGTCCATGTGCCAAGTGCTACAAATATTTCAACCTTTAGGACAACCTCTTTCTGCAGGCCTAGGCAAGCTGCTTTCTCTGCTCCATGCCTGTCTCCCCTTCTGCAGACTCAGAAGAATAATGCTTGTCTTTTTGAACACTTCAGAGCTTTCTATTTTGATGTGCAAAACAAATTTGCAGTGTTAGGCCATACAAGGGGTCATTACAAACCATACTGAAGGCCCTGAACCATACTTTTATTGCCCACCTGGCTGATTGCACTAGGCTAAGAGTCTGAAAATGCAGATAAATTTTGTCATGCATATTTTTATGCCAGTATTTTTTTTTAGTAACCTGCAGGTATATTTAATTTATTTCGCTCTGCTGGAAACATAGTGAAGATATACTTTCTGTGTTGTCTCCAGGAAAAAGGCTCGTAAAGGTAAATTTTTCTACTAGAAATATTCTCCTATTAGATGAAGCTAGTTTACCCTTTGGCAGGAATTTACCTAGCTTTCAACTGCAGTTACAGCTCCTTGAGCATTTATAATACACTTTTTAATGGAAAGAATTTCAAGCTCTTCTTTTAAATCAAATTCAATGTCAGCTCTGAGGGAGAGGAAGGGGTCTTTCAAGCAGCTTTCTACCCAGAAAACATGTTATAGATTCTAAAAATAGGCTGTGCATACATTAATGGCTATATTATGAGGCAGCCAAAGCTGGAAGGGTGTTAAGCACTTTTTTAACTCCCTCTGGCTCCAGGAGGGCTCAGTACTTCACAGAATCAGCCTGGGGAAGAGAAGAGGAGAACAAAGTGAGAATATACAGACACAGCAGTGCTCTGGCTGTGTGTGCAAACCTTCTGCAGTCAACCCACCCCACAGGAGCATGAAAGGGTGTTTCAGTCAACAAGGGGTCCCTATCACCAGAGGTGTTCAGAAAGGGACAATCTTCTTCTATGAACTAAAGACTGAAACAGGAGGAGCTGCTTTGCCTTTGGATTGCACATTTTTAAAAAACCCACAAAACTTTTAACAGAATGGTGCACATCATGGAAGAACAGAAGAAGAGTGCCCACTCCATGCTGTTTGCAGGTATTACAGAGGTGTTGGCTGTTTTTTAAAGCTCATTATTTTCTTTTCACTGTTTGTGTAAGAGGATAAAGCTTCAATCCCTCTTGCTTTCCAAATTATTTTTGATACTGTTGAGCAGTAAATAAGCATTTTATTTATCCCAATACTGCACAGGCAATAAAGCAGAATGAGCTAACTGAGCATATTTGCAAAAGTTCTGGTCTCCTTGTGTTTACAAATCTGCAAGCTGAGGCTAGAAATGTGACTCTGTCCTTCACTGTAGAGTCCAGGCCATCCC
>NW_010198154.1:0-4597 GCF_000695765.1 Mesitornis unicolor | reverse complement strand
GGAATGATTTTTAAAAGTCACCAGGCAAGAGGTCTTTGGTGATTCCACATTTGGGAGCTGTGACTGTTTTTTGACTTGTTAAGTGACTTGATGAAATCTTTGGGTCTCAAATAGTTAGAAGGAGCAATTATTAATGGAGATAGGCACCTTGGAAGCAGTATTTGCTTATTTACAAGAATGTAGAAAGTCAGCTTTCTTGAGCAAAGGAAGACTTCAAGAACCAGAGAGCCTCTTCCCCCAAGGCCGGCATTGTCCTCCTCCTGCCCTTCTTGGACTCTTTCCAGGGTGATGCACCAAAGCTATTTAGACACCTTCCTCAGACCAGCATTTTCCAACACTTGAGTTTTGCTGGCAGTATCAGCTAAGGGAAATACCTCCCTTCTCTGCCCCTGACTGGTTCTTCCTGCTTCACACCTCAATGCTGTGGTTTTAACCCAGATCACCTGGCAGGGGTAGTCACTATGAATATAGTACAAAAGCCTCTTCTTACCCTGTGAAGTATATAGTTCACGGATGTGATCAGAAAGAGGGCGAGTTGTCATGCCTCTCTGCTAAGGGCATTGAAGGCGTAATGGCAAAAGGGAGCCCTAAAATTACTTTCAAACAATTACAGGAAGATATCTTTCTAGGCATTTAGATGAAGTTCCTCCCAATTGCAGATGCAGCCTGTGAGATGATAATTGTTGGGGTCTGTAACTGGTGAAGGGCAAAAGAAGGTGCTGCAGTGGACTGGAGGGTGTAGGACATGGGGAGAAAATGTAGATTGTGTGGAAATAGCTTCAGAAGTCTTCATAGCGTGTTTGTATAGGACAGAAAGCAAGCAACCCTATCATTTCTACTACACTGATGAAGAAACCTGAAAAAACAGGGCCGACAGATGTCATGGTGGAGCAAAATGTTAGAACCAAGTCTTGTTCAACTTCATTTGTGTTTCCAGCCATGGTTCATATCGCAAGTGTAAGAGGTAAGAGTTACCTGCCCTTGGGTTTCTTAAGCCCTGTGATTTGGCCCTGGCCTCTTCTCAAATTCAGACAATTTTGCTACATCACTTTGGTTGCATTTGTATCAGTTGAAGGCATAACAGTGAATTTTTGGCCCAAGTAACCTTCACAGGGCCTGAGTCCTTTCAGCAAGCTGATTAACAGTATGTGGTCAGTATTCTGCATGCATTTTAAATGAATGATATTGTTTACTAGTTTGTGAAAGTAAAATGCAAGACTGGAAAGTTGTTAGGTAGAAATAAAACTAATAAGTGGCCGAGAAAATGCATGCATTCCCATAATATTTTATGACTCCAATGAGACAGTAAGATCACAAAAATGCAAGGGGATAAAACACACTCAGTCGACATCTTTATTCTCTAAGGTGCAATTGCCACTAATTACTTCTGTCTCAAAACTTAAATATGGAAAATAGTAACCCTGCATGTCACACAAGAAGGAACAAAATGTGTTTCAGTAAAAGCCTTTCTTTAAAGAAAGGCAAATACATGTTTCCCACTTTTGGCTGAAGAGTAGCTGCTGTGCAGTGCCTCTGCCCATGCTGCATACACATGAAAAACTTGTCAAATGCAAATGCCCACCCCCTACATACTTTTAAAAGTGCACAACAGATACAATTTGTAAAGCAACAATAAAACATGCTGATAATAAAAGATTGTTTAATCTGAAAGATGTCTATGTCCTTTGGGACGATCCATCCCTCCTGCACATCCATTTCACATTCCACACTGCAGAGCATCTTGTGAGTCCTACCGTCCTCCTTGGCACAACTGTTGCCTAATGCAAACAATTATTTTCTGTGCATGAGCATTTTCCAGCAAAACTTTTCTGGAGCTACAGAGTAACAGATAATTATTAGATAATTATTAGTAATCCAACTTTCATGTACAGCAGTTGTGCCCAGATTTAATGGCTGGCTGGCATTACACTGCTGTAATAGGGATGCTCAGGAGCATACTCTGGAGGTGAGAGGACATATATACACGAGTCCTGCCACCTGAGCTGAGAAGAGATTAAACTGCTGTGGACTTGCCCACAGGGAACAGGTGGCCACATCAGAAGTGCTCAGTGGCAGGATTTAAAGCTATGCCACAGTTCTACTCTTCACTCCAAAAAGGGAATGTTTTACTTCTGTATTTACTGGATTAAGATTCCTTTTTCTGGAACAGAATCGTACTCAAAGGGGAATAATGAACTGATCTTGCATGTGCAGCGTTAGGCATAGGAGTACTTCGGCCTTTCATACTCCTAAAATTGACAATCTGGCAACAGTACATCAGCTTCAAGCCCTTTAGCTGTAGAATTTTCAGCATAGGTTCATTTTCCATGAGCAGGCAGTGGTAGGCACATGGTGTTTTGCGTGATTTGAATGTTTTCATTAAGTCGGAAGCATGGCACCAGTCAGACTGAAAAACAGAACCAAACATTTAATGCTCGAGCCTGCAGGACAGCGCACGCCATCCTTAGCTCAGCAGAAAGTGAAAGTGAGGATCCCCAACCAAGACCTTGCAGAGTCCATCTGAAGCCAGAGCTCTGACAAGGTGCTGAGAGCCTCAGAGGTCTACTGAGTGACACGCAGTTTGTGGGCAGGCCTACAAAGGCAAAAATCATTCTGTTGCAAAGGCAGACACCACCAGTTGAACAAGCAGAAGTCAAGTGCTTTCCTTGCTTTAGTAGAAGCAATGCAAGGCTGATATCTTTAAAAAAAGAGGGGTTACTAGCAGTTCACTTCCTAGAAGTTTCGCTTCCCTAGGATATGTGGTTATTTTGGGTAACCACAGCAACTTTCAGAAGAGAAGCCATTTTATTTTCTTGTTTTGTTTTTACGTGATAAAACTGGGAAGACCACCATGTACTGGAACAAGAGGAGAGATTACAAAAGCCTGCCCCGAACAAAAGGAGCTGTGTGGAGATCTTCCTACAGTACAAAGATTCACAACAATTCCCTTCCTGTGAAGCCATTCTGAATACTCTGAACAGCTAATACAGGGTACTCAGGAGATGTCTAGCCCAACAGTGATGCCAAAACCATTTTTTGTGGTGATCTAAGGTGAAGTGGGTGGACTTCTGCCACATGCTTTGCTCTGGGCAGGGGTACACAGCTCTCCTTGGAAAGTGTGTGCCTTCAGGTTGTTTACTTTGTCTGGTTTACATTGCAGCTATGGGCCCAGTCCTGTTCTCAATGAAGTTGGTTTGGTAGGAATGGGTGCTGAGTGCCTCAGGATCTGCTCCAACATCTTGAGTATCACCCATCCTGTTCTGCAAAACACAGATTTCTCTAAAGTGTCTGCAGATGTTGTAGAGCAAGGCTGCAGTAAATGGGCACGTGCCGTTCTGTTTGGAGAGATGGGGCTCTGTTGTTTGCATTCTTTACACATGACTCTGCTTGAGAGTGAACTAAAATCAGTTTTGTTATGTAGGAGGTAAATCAAGAAAATGTACAACAGTGTATTTGAATGGGGAGATTGGGACATAATTGCATGTCTTGGTTTGGAGTAGGTTTACTGTAGAGGCACATGGCACCTGAATGATTTAGGCAGTTACTAGCAACGTGTTATCTATTGAAAAGAGAGTGATTTAGTTATTTAATTTTGCACTTTACAGAAAACTATTAATAACTTTTCACCTCTATGCCCTCCCTCTTGCCGCCTTCATGCATATTTGCAATGTCCCAAGCTGATCCAGCTGTGATGCTCTCGAAGCATCACTTTTTTGGCTGATACCTGTAACAGTGGTCTTGTCTCTGGGCTCTGCTGATTTTTCTGAGCAGTTAAAGAGCACCCCAGTTTTAACCATGTGAATTCCTGGCTCCTGAACCATAGATGTCGTGCTGGAGAAAACCGGCTTAAATTTGATAATATGTAGTGTGAATGCAGCGACCTCCGACCTCCCCCAGATTGCACAAACAGGAAGGGTATCTCCTGCCCCGGGTCACAGTATGACCCCGGGAAGTCACCCACCACCTCATTCCACTCTGCCAAGCAGCAGAAAGCCTGATGCCAGAGGCTACTGCTTTCAAGCAGAAGCCCGTCCTGGGTGATGCATCCCACATCACCGCGCTGTCATTAGCTTCACCTTCAGCGTGTATATCTTAACAATGCAGCTTCGAGGCATTTTCAGGCATTCAGGTATCTCCCATACCCTTCCTTGCTTCACAGTGCATCTCTGGTTTTGACAGGTGACTGCTTCTGACTGCTGCAGCCCCGCTAGCTCTGCCAGCTCCCTGCTCTTTGTGCATTAAGACTTGAGGTCCCCGTGGGACGGAGGGGCAAGCACAGGCCTCCCCATCTCCCTGCAGTATGCGATGTTGATGGAGGATCCCTCAGGGATGGCGTCTCACCAGACTATTAAGGGCAGAAGGAGTCCCGGCACCAGCAGCATGCTCTTTTTCTCCTGCTTTTCCTCTCCGTAATGGACCTCTCTCTCCCCGGAGATGCCGGCACGGCTACCAGGGTCTCTGTTTAGGCTTCCCAGGGCACAGGGAGCCGCTTTTCAACCGTGTGCGCTGCATGCCGGGGGCTGAGAGCCTCGCACGCCGCAGCTGGAGACGGCCTGAGCAATTCCCCGTCTTCCTCCCTCAGCTGGCCGGGCTGGAA
>NW_010198153.1:2452-14094 GCF_000695765.1 Mesitornis unicolor | reverse complement strand
TTCTGTGATTCTGTGATTCTGTGATTGCTGTGATCTCCTAGGAGTGCAGGACAAGGACTCTGTTCCTATTTTTGGAGGGAGTTTCTTCTGCTGCTCAAAAGCTTTAGAACTGGTTTTCTTAAAAAAAGAAATAAAAAGCTCCTTACCATCTGGCCATAACCTTGTACAATATGTTACATTTCAAACTGTAAGAAATTTTTTATGATCAGGTTATAATTTGTCAGCTGCTTACAGATCTGTAAGTTAAAAATGTACGGTGCAGAATGAAGTTGCTCTGTATATTGTTTTCTAAGATGAGTGGAAGGAGAAGGGAGGAAAAAAAGACACTTGAAAGTGTTTTAATTGCACAGGGATGTCATTGCCTCTAGCAAGAGTTCTCCTGCTTCTGTTATAAATTTTTCATATTGCCTCGTGAGAGTGAAAACTGGAAACTTTACCCTCTAAGTGAAAGTCGATGAACTTCATACCAGCCTCAGATCCCAGTAGCCTTGCACTCAGGAATATTAATTTAATTAAGATCGCTACAATAAATTCTGCGAGGGAACTCTCTTGGCACCTAAGGTAACTCGTGCAAAGAAGAAGGAAAAAAAGCCAGCAGAGCGAGATCTGATGGAGGGAGATACGGCAGTACAATGTCCTCAGAGCAGTTGTACGCATATCGGAAGTGACAGCTAGGAGACACGTGAGACCTCCTGAAATAGATGACGGAGGTTTTAGTTGGGAAAAAGCACACCATCACACACAGTGTAATCATTTTATTTTCACTATGCTGACCCATCTGCAGTCTGAGAAAGCAACCCAAAATGTTTTTAAAAATGGCCTTTCTCCTGGGAAATAGAAAGATTAGAAAGATAGCACATGTTTGGGTTCTTTAGCCCCAAACCAGTCACACCTGAACCAGTACGACCAGGAATGTGCTGCTTTGCAGAGGCCTCTGCAGATGGAGGGCGGTGACCTCCCTTCCCCCTGCAATGGCGATGGAGACAAGGAGGAGGGAGTTAAAAGCCTGTAAAAGCAGACACCACATGCCAGTTACTACTTTAAAAAATATATATATTTTCTCCTGAACATGGAAGTTTGGCCTAAGTCAGAATCCATGCCACAAAAGATACCAGGATTCTGCAAATTCTAAGGAAAATGATATCTCAAAGTTTAACTACTTCATGTTATTTGCTATAAAAATAAAACAGCACTCCCTGGGAAATGATAGGCTTAATAACTGGACTTATTATGTGGCTTTTAAAGGATGAGATTTACTTAAGAGAGCCTCTGTTGAAGGGGTTGGGCAGAGAGAGAGTGTCACCACAAAGGAAGGTATGAGGCTTCTTGTTTCAGGCTCTATTTCTAATCCTAGGGCTATATATTTATTTGTATTAAAATAATTTTTAATGCAGATAGTTCATGTTTTATTTTGTCAAAGACTTTAAAAAGTATTTTCTTTATTATAAAACTGTGGTGTTTGGTGTTATGAGAAGAACAAACCAAGAATGAAGCTTTTTCTTTGTCTGCCCCTCAGGCTTTGCTGTTCTTATAAACCTAAACCTGTGGTTATGTAAAATTACAGAAATGGCATCATTTGCTAACATCTTTTGTGCTTGGGGACGCAGCTCAGCACTCTGCTCTAGCTAGGCTGCTCTTCACATCCCCTAGTTTGAATTTTGTGGGTCTTTTTAGTTCTCTTTAATTATTTGATAGTTTCCTTTTCTTCAGCAGGGACGCTGACGGTGCAACGTCCTCTCCAGAGCAAATGCAGGTTTGGAGTCAGGCCTGGGGTGCTGCCCAGAATGGGCTGTTCTGGTGTCGCTGGCCACACGCGTAGCTCCACAGAGGGGTGAGCCAGGCAGATGTGCTTGCAAGCTGCAGGCCACCTGTGAGGGGAAAAGGATTATGGAATTTAATAGATAACGTCTGCTATTTATTTCATGGACTGTTCCTTGAACATCACTTGCGTTTTATTCATGAGATTTAAAAGTTGAGTTGAACTAAGCTGGCAGAGACCATGCAATGGCTACAAGTTTACTAAAAATAAAGCAGCAAGAAGTGGGAAATAGCCCGTTGTCTCTCTTGGGGATCTTTGATTATTATTTTATTTTAATTTTAAATTAAGTAAGCTTGGATGAAGCATGGGGTTTTTTTCCTTCTTTTTTTCCCTTCCTCTATCTGCCCTTTGCTAAATGGCACAGTTCAGTAAGATGCATAGATTGGTGTTACTGCAGGCACTGGAGAGCCCTTAACTACGGTGTCTGTTCCTCATATTCCTTCAGGGTTTATTTGCAAAAGGGCAGCATAGCCAAATGTGATATTTAGACTCTGATTCCTATTAAAAGAAAACAAATGCAGTGCTACAGGAAGGCCTCTTTTTTCAAGGCAACCTGTGGCTACTTTAACAAGTAAAATAAAGGTTCTTTCATGGTTTTTAGATTTTATGCATGAAGATACTAGGCAAGAACTAGAGAGAGAGTGGCAAAAGTAAACATTTTCCTGGGTAATCTTGCAGCCACTGAGTATAAAAAGCCAATGATTGCTGGCCAGTGAAGTGGCTGCCATGTTCAAATAGAATTATCTTCTTTTTTCAGAATCCTAGGTTTGTCTTCTAGTAGAATTGGATCAACCCTTTTTATTCCCAGGAATAATGATAACTAATTCTGTTCTTGTTAGTGCTGGAATACATTTTGAACAACTCTTTGAAGCTGCATGTATGTGTAATGCCTTGGGAATTGGGTAGGCCTAATCTTCCATCTGTTTAAGCTATAATCCTTCAGAATTCCTATTTGACATTGTTTCTGTGGACTTGAGACCCAGCCCCCCACCCCTCTTTTTGATTGGTTTCCTTAATTCAACCCATTCATGGGTCAGGTCCATGCTTTTGATTCCTATTTCTTACCTTCCCACCAAAAAGAAGGGTATTCAGGTCATTCTTTCAAGGGACTGCCTGCAGTGGTATTTACTGGAAAAATAAAGATAAAATGCAGTAAAATAACAGGGAGTTTGAAGCTGTTAAGGAAAAAGGAGGTCTTAATCTTTTTAATGTTTTATTACTTCTATCATAGTATTGCTAATAACGATAGGCACTTTTGAAGTGGATGAAGGGGATTATACATGACCTTGAACATTCAATATTCTGCTTCCAAACCATGCCAAATAGGGTAACACCTTTTCTTAAAAATAGGGGGTGGAAAGTGTATTTATCATCAGGGCAAATACACTGTTTTATTTGAAAGGTTATTCTGGGAGGTTCCTGGACAAGCACGAGAGATTTAGTTCTTACAGTTGGCTTTTTCTAAGCAGTTAGTTCATGTTAAAGGACTATCGTGCTTTGTCATCAAAAGTGTTTGCTTTGTGCATTCTTTGTAACATTTACTATTATTTTGAGTGCCTTAAATGTTTATTCTCAGGATCATGACCAGCTGCCATTCTTCACTGCAAATGAAGAAGCTGTTATCATTCATGTATGACTTTTCAGGAGTTTTCCTATAGGCTTTTCAAGTTCAAAACTAAAAGCTTCACTTTTGATCTCTTGAAACTAACTCTTCATCTTCTTTCTAGCCACTTGAAATACTGCGTTCTGAACAGAAGGTTCTTGTCTTGCGGGGTAGTTAGCAACTGCACAGGTGTCAATTGTCTATCCTTTTTTCCTTTCTTTTTCCCCTCCCATGAGCTAGTGTCTGATTTCATGTTAATATTTTTAGTTTCTTACCATGCACCAATATAATATGGAAAACACTGATGTGATCCTGAGATAGTCATACCATGAGGATTTTGCTTTCAACAAGAGACAATGCAATTTGTAGAAAATATTAGTGAGGACCTGAGGTCTCCAGATCATAGCGGCTAATAGAATGATTCTGGTCTCAGGGGCCAATCTTATTAGTCTTGTTCACTTGTGGGGGGCGGGTGAGCAACTTGCTGAGTCAGCATGCTCCAGCACATACAGGTCCTCAGCTTTCTGACACTCTTCCAATACATTTGGTTTATGAAAGATTTGAAGCTTGGTTCACTGCAAATGAGAATCTTACTTTTTAGTACGAATTCAGATAAATGTTTAAGATGTCTCTCTTTTAGAAATATGTCAAAAAATGTATTCACTGGGGCTGAACTTCTGAGTGGACAAAATTGGCCACATCTTTCTTAATGCTTTTCTTTATAACTGTATTATTTGGAGTAGGAAAAGGGAAAAAAAAGTCCTGAATCTGGGCCTTTGGCCAGAGCTGAGCCCAAAAGATGAATTATTTAAGAAACAAAGCAAGATGACAGGTTCCAGTAAATGCAGAAGATAATTTTTTTTTTATGAGCTGAAGTTGAAGAACGCTGTCAGAGCTATGAGCTGCCTGCCCAGAGGGCACTAATGGGTCTGAACAACCCTGCACAACCTCTCCTGGCCCTAACCACCCATAGTCCCAGCGATGCTCATCCTGCCCAGCGGTGGGGGGTACCTGTGGCCAGCCCTGCCTCGGGGAGCCTGCAGGACCTGCAATGTGGCTCCTCTCCAGTCCCTCCACAGGCAGACCGCAAGCCTGGTTCACCACCTCATCTGGGGCTGTCGATGGTCCCTGCTGGTAGCACCTAGCTCTGTCCACAGTGGACATAGTCTGTGGGGCTGCAGCCTGTCAGGGAGGGCAATGACTGGCACTGGGGTCACCCTCCCAATTCCCTGACATGCCGTCTGAGAGCTGAAGTTTGCTTAGGGAAGCCTTCTTGTAGTAAACTCCTCCCGAGTGCTGAAGTTTTCTCACCTCTGCCAACAGGAGTACGAATGAATGAAGACAAGAAATTAAATAAGTGAACTGGTGCCTTCTGGACATCACTCGCATGCCCGAGCAGCGTGTCACTGGATACGCTCGGCGGAGGGATGCTGTGCTGCTTCCTCAAGTCCAGCCCTGAGTGCAGGCATTCATGGCGCACAGCACAGCATCTTGGCTCATCAGGAACCCATGTGAGCTATGGGATGCCCACAGCCACATGCTGTGAGGCAGGGGAGCCACATGGCGTTTGCACTTTCTGCTGTGTGAAGGCACGGTGTTAGATGGTGACTGTGAGGGTGACTGGGTGCCTGCCAGGAGTTGTCAGGGCTTGCCTTTATCTTGCTGGACAGGGAGGTTTCCCGTCCGCAGGAGGTAACTTCTCTGAAGTGGGGCACAGAAGCAGGGAGGAGATGGTCAGGCTTGCTTCCTCCCACAGCATTGGCATGGGCTGACTCTCCCCTCAGACTTTAAAGTAGATCCAGACATTCGAGCTAACTGCTGTTTAGAAGGTAGAAGGTTTCATAGTTTCACCTTTCTGATGGGCAGCCTGTGGCTCTGCTTGTCCCCTCCCATGGTCATGCCTGCTGTTTTGTTCCCCCTCTTCCCCAGCTGTGGGTGAAAAGCTAACAAAGCAGCCAGTGTCTTCCTCTCAGATGGGTCTTTATTTTTCCCCTCATGTTGCTATAGTGTTGGCAATTCCAGCAGCAAATGTTGTGTTTGACCTTCAGTAAGGGAGCCTGGTGATTTGAATTCATTTCAAGCAGTTTTCTGACAGCAAGCCTTAACCAAAGCCCTTAAGGTTTGCCCTACAAAAGCCTCATGACAGCTTTGCTTGAGGCTTACAATGGTCAATGCAAGTGGAAGTAGTTTGTAAACTGTAAATGGCCTTATTAACTTCCTTGCAGGACTGGAACGAAGCCCAGGTCTTTGCTAGGCTGAGTCTTAGAAGCTGAAGCAGGGAACCCCTTGCACTTCTCATCGCAGCAAATCGGGCTGTGTGGGAGATGCGTGATGCTGCCGAGACTCTCCTGCACAACAGTGTGACTGAAAATGAGAATATTGGAAAGTATGTTACTTAGGCTTTCAACCTTTTGCTCATTCATTTGTCATGCTCAGAGCCAGACAGTTGTCAGCGTTGCTGGTAAAACCAGGTGGTTGCATTACTGCAGCACTGGCCACATTTGTTGTCACTGTGATAATGCAAAGGGCAGCCTCACACTTCACCCTGCTTTGGGCTGCTGCTCACCTGCTTTTTTGATTCCAGTTTTGCAGCTACAGCATTAGCACAGCTTCGCTGGAAGGTCCAGGAGGAGATAAGTCGTGTTCACACTCCTTTCTGGGTTAGATGCTGGGATCTGGCAGATTAGCTCTAGTATATCAAGGACCATTGGGTGAGAAGCTTGTTTTCCCACCTCTTCATAGCTCCCACCTATCCTGCCTTTCTTTTATTTCTTCAGATCAAATGCCTGTAAATGCTGATTATGATTGCTAAAAATTCTATCTGAATGTTATGGTTAGTAACATCTATGCCATGTGTTCTATTTGTTACTCACCAGAACTGCTGTGAATGCATATGACAACTACAAAAATAGCGTTCTGTCCTCAAAAATAATTGCACTTCTTATGAGAGCCAGAATTTTATTCTTAGTTGCCCAGGTAGGCAGCCTCAACCATGAATTGTATGTTCTGAGCTAAGTTACAGGTGATAATCTGGAGCATCTAATCACTGGCCTGAACTTGTAGTTACTTTATACCTACTTGTCCTTCTGTAAGTGTCTTCAAGTGCCAGTTTTTTCCTTCTCTGTATTTACAGTTTTCTTGTCCCAGTTATCATTAATTTTTTTCCCTTCAGAACTGATGCTGTTGTTAGACTTACCAGCTTGCAGGTACCAAATTTTCTGTTATTTTTTGCTTTTCAAATTCAACATTTGCTATTCTCCAGCTGTACAGCAGTAAGTCCAACATCAAAGGCTTATTTAAAATGCTATGGAGCCAACTGACTTTGGAGGGAGCAGGCAGACCTAGCAGTTTACAGCTGATGCGAGGTCAGCATTGGATCCTTTTGTCTATCATGGTTTTATGTTTCCTTGGTTTTGTGGGCTCAGCACAAGCCATAGCTATCTTCTATCACAACTTGTGTTCTTCACGGTTTCATTAATTTTATTTTAAAATGTTTGTAATTCAAAACTAAGGTTGGAAATGAGACATTTCTCTACAGAGAATATTACAGACTGAGAGCATACCTCTGTAGTATTTCAAATTTTGCTTTAGAAACTAATTTATTTGTTTATTACCTAATGTAGGGAATAAATGATAGAACTTCTTGGGAAACAACAGAAGGGCTGGCACTATGTAGTTTTATTATGTGAAGTAATAGGAAAGTTTTCATGGGCAGACATTTTTGGCTTAGGAATTAGAACCAGATGAAATATTGAATTTTGACTTTGGCAGAATTCCAAACAAAAACATTTTTTCTGGAAAATCCTTGGGGAAACAATTGTCGTCTATGACAGACGACGTGGTCTATGCTGCTCGTAGCCTTTATGGCTGGAAGGAATTCAGAGAAAATGGAAGAGGAAGATATCAGTTATGGTGAATAAGAACCATTCTCATCTTGTTTTAAAATTTAAACAAGATTTTAATATAACTTTTACTTTCTTTCTTTGTTGGCTTGAACAACCTGATACAGAAGTTCTCAGTATGACTGACCAGAAATAAAAGTCTTGTAACACTGGCATATTGAGAGCACCTGCATTACATTTAGTTCTGTTCTGGATTTAAACCAAACCTCTAAGCATTCCAAATACTTTTCTAAACCAGGCCTAAAATGACATTATAGTATGGCTATTCTTATCCAGTCTAGTTGTTCTCTGTCTTAAGGAACTTGCCACAGTCAGGCTCTGTACTGAGCTCTCCAAGAAGTAGGAGCTTGAGTTGTTTCAGCTGATTTGGGGAGCTGTACTCATGCATGGAGGAGAAATCAAGCAAACCTCAAGCTGTTCCAAAGAAGCCTGAAAGACTTCAGCTTATTTGGACTTAGTATTTTGTTTTAGATTGGTAGATAATATAAAATATATGCTCTATGTGTGAGTTAATTGCTAATGTTTTAAATCCATTTTAAAAATATGTTCTAAATTTAAACAGGTTCAAGGGGTCTAGAAGAAGCAGACAGTGAAACTGCACCAAAAAGAGAGCCCAGAACAGTTCTTGCTCAATATGTAGTCACTTCTTACTGTTTTTCTCCTGTACTCGTAGTACCAAAGAGGTGCACGATGTTTGCTGTTCAGCTAGGAACTCTAGGCAGACCATTCTGCGCTGTTGTAGCATGACGCGTTGTATGGCCTTACCTTCTTCATACGCTTGTACATAGGCCTAGAATTATTTTGGTGCTGACATGTGACATTTTACAGAAATTTTGAGCAAATTCATGGATCTCCTTGTGGGCTGTCCAGTGACTGCACTGTGTTTTACTGTGAGTGCCAATTTCCCAGAGTGAGTTCCTCACCTTTCAGAAGCATGTCCAGGGAGACCTGTCAAAGGCTCTGAATGTCCTTCTTCCTCAGCTCCTTCCACCGTAGTTTCCCCTTGTGGATATTACTATCAAATCCAATACAGTTTTGGGGAAAAAAATTTTCCAGCTTGTTCTGTGGCAAGGGAAATCTATTTTCAGAGGAGCTTTGAAAATTGTAACTTGCTACCATCTAAGCAATTTGGGCACACCTAACTTTGGATGTTTTATTGACAGTGCAGGAATTTCGAATTATGTTTTCAGGAAACTTAATAGCATTTTATATACCTGGAGAACTTGCTTTCAGTGAAAGACTGCTGTGGGGAAAAAAAGGAAAGCAATGTTATTGTTGATGTGGGAATCATCAGAGAATCTGTTTTCTTTCTCTTCCTTGCAGCAATTCAGAGATCTCTGTAGAAACCTCTAGAGAAGGATGGCAATGTGGCTGCCTCCTCTCAGAGTGAGCATGCAGGTGATATGTACAACGTACTTGTGATCTGCAATTTCCTAAATGTTTGACTTTGCACAGAAATCTATTTCTATTTAAATGTGTTGCAGCCCTTGACTATGGTTCAGATCTCTGGGAGCTGGCCCAGTCCATGGAAACCGAGGTGCTATGGAAAGGTGAAACCAAATACGTGTCAGATGCAAACCTCTGTTCAATTAACATTAAGCATTCACTCACCTGAGTGTTACACGTGCAAATCTGAGATGGCTTTTTAAACTCTAGCTTGATGTGACATGATGGGGACACATGACAGGGTATCTTGAGATATTTTATTGCCTAAGCCATAAGGTTAATGGGGGTTTACTGGTTTTTCTCTTGGTTTAGGAGTTAATATGCTGTCATGCATGTATAGCAAACAGTGCTGTGCAGAAGTGTTGAATTACGAAACCAAAGTTGGATTAAATCTGAACTTCCTAACAGAAAGTGCACTTAAGAAATCATTTCCTCATGGGTGGAGTGTCACCCCACAGGCAGGAGCGCTGCTTTTGTGCTCTCTTTCATCTCGCTTATATGTCCAATGATAAAAATCGGAGTTTGGTCTGTGCACTCCGCGTGATCCTAGGCAAAGTACTGGTTCTGCCATCTCTAATAACAAATTGGAGTCTGCAAACATACTTAATTAACATGATAAAATATTTACTGTTCAAAATTTTAAGAAAGTAACACTTCTTTAATGCTTTAAAAGAAATACTTTTTTTGTTCTTGTTACAGCTAAGTGGGTAAATTGCTTAAGGCACCACATGCTTAGAGAATTGAGGCTAATGGAATAACTTCAGTATTGTAGTGCTTCGCTTGCTGGTAGAATTAATCTAGAAAATGCTTTTAAGAGGCGTGCTTTGTGCATTGTGGTTCTCTGCCCTTTTTTGTGATTAATTAATGCTTCTAGAGCTTTTATTGTTGTTAAAAATACAACAGAATTTACAAAAAAAAGCATTTATTTCAGAGAAACAAACTAGTTACTAGATACCAGATTTTAGAAATTTTCCATGGAGGGAAGAAATACTTACCAGAGCTCTCTTTGCAGAAGGAAAGAAACTCTAAGTTAATTTAATTAGGGTTTTGAGCTGATGCATGTGTGTGACAAAAGCGTGACCTGTATATGTGAATTTTTATTTCCTTATTTTGGGTGACTGAATCTGGAACTGACTCTGAGCTTGTGACATAATTAGTACAATAGTGCAAATCAGCCATTTTTGAAAAGAGTAATTTACTCCATATGCAGCTTCTCAGCAAGAGCCCTCATTAATCAAAGAAGGCCATGTACATCAAAGTGTTCCTTGCTTGCTACAACAACATCCATCATGCAGCTAGTAAATGTGCTGTGGCAGGGTTTGATAAATATAATGCCTTTGATGTGCTGATAATTCTGTGTACTGGCATGCTGCTGCCTGGAACTCCCTGGGTATGCACAAAAATCTAAATCAGCCCCGGTCCTGGTTCTAAAATCATGTGTTAGGCTCCCTCCAAACTCTCTTAAAAACCAGCGATGTCTGAAGTAGGACTCAAGTGCATTTTCATTCTTGCTAAAGATTCAATGGGGCCAGATTATTTTATCTATTTGTTTGTAATCTAGGTTCCCAGATCCTACAAAATTCCTTTGTGGATATATTTATGTACAGATGCAGCTTTAGCTGACAAAAGCTTCTGTTTGTGGAGGCACTTTCATTTAACATGGTATTGTCATTATGTTGTATGAATGTGCAGAAGAGATTTAGTGTAAAACTTGTAAGAAACCTCGTATTACATAAGAATATAAAGCATGGCCTTTGGGAAAAATCATAAATAAACTTTGTTAGATGAATGTGAATTTGTTTTGAGGAGCTTAGTCCTTCAGGCACGCAGAGCGTGATCCATTTGTTTATATTAATTCGCTGCCCTCTCTACAGTTTGTCAACTGCCAAAGTGAGTGACTGAAAACTCATCTTCAGCAAATAACAGAAATAATTATGTATGAAGGTTTGTGACATGTCAGAGAGGGGAGCTCAAAGTTTTGCTCTGTTTAATGCAAATTTTTTATGTTTCAGATCTGAATCCATAAAGAATAGCAGCTGTTGACTAAAAAAGTTACACTGTTTACTGAATTATAGTTTACTGGAAGGACAATTACAAATGGGGAGCTTTTGCCCTGTGTTGAAGCTACAGTGTGTCAAGTCCCTGTTTCTTCTGCTCCTTCACAAGCTGCAGGAGCTTGCTCTCCACTGCTGTTCACATTTTTTCCTAGAGTGGTGCTTGAAAGTGAAGCAAGGAAGAGGTTTGGAGGAAAGTCTGCCCTCTGGGTGCAGGAGAGCCCCTCAGCAGCTGCCGCTTCAGGCTGTGGTTTAGAAGAACATCTGCCATCTTTCCCTCCTCCATCATATGCGGCATGTTGGGGGTTACAAGACCACTGTAAGAGCAGATCCCAACGCCCTCTCCTCCCACTTTCTAGCCTGTTGGGTTCTACTTTGCCTGCTTAGGCCTGCAGTGGCCCTTAAGAGGGACATCTGGAAAGCAGGGGCAGACATCATCTGCCAGTGCCACAAGCAATTCCATTTACTCAAGAGGTATCTGGAAAGAAAGAGGGTATGGGGGAGTGGAAGAGTGTTTCTATATAAGATCTCAATGGGCCACTCCTCTGAGAGCTTTAACAAACTTTTCTTGGTACCTCTAGGTACTTTAGGCAAAATTTGTCTCCCTAATGGTCCTGGTGGAAACCGGTGGGGAGGAGGGGGAGTGAGACTGACTGACAGGTCTTTGGTCTTTCTGCATTATAAGTGAGTCCTAGTCCTTGTGTGAGAGCTTCTAGGGGTTGCTGCAGTATGATTAAACAGGGGCAGGAGAGAACTGTCTGACTCTGTCATCGTTAGAAGGAAACAGTCCTGAACAAAGCCTTTTGCTCACCTTGCTC
>NW_010198153.1:0-2421 GCF_000695765.1 Mesitornis unicolor | reverse complement strand
GTTCAGCAGCATTTGCTGAATGCAGTCCTCCTGTGAAAGAGTGGGGGCTGCTGAATACCAAGAAGTTTTCCAATGCATCTCAATTACAATGCCAGCTGTGCTGAGCAACTGCATGCTCCTCCTTTGTTAACATTTGTAGAGTGTTCAATCATCCTCTAAATGTGTCATTTGTTATCTCTGATAGCTTGCCGTAAGAAAACAGAGAAGGACTTCAAGAAAGTGTGTGTGTGGTTCATAAGCAGCCAGAAATATTGAATAGTTTGCTTTTTGTTTGATTAGGATGTTGGGGTTTTCTTTTAAGTTAAGCAAAATTGAGGTATAATTTTTGTGTAGCTTATGGCATAGCCATTACTTCCTAGGAAAGTAAAACTTAATGTGAACAGATCTTTAAAAATGTGGTAGAAATTCCAAAGGAGACTTGGCTGGAACATACTCAGACATACTCCAGGCGAGCTAATAAAGGCACCTCAGTTGGAACAGTGGTGAATAAAGATAATCTTACCCAGTTTGTAGCCTGAAAGTTGCTGGTGGTGCACTTACTGTATGCTGGTTGTGGTTGGAACGTAACTGGAAAAGCACAAATGCTAGTGCTGTGACACGTCTGATGTGCAAAGTAGGAAAATCTGAGTACGGTGTGCTGCTTGCATTATTGCTTCTCTGTAGGCTAGCTCTGCAATTAAATATTAATGTGTTATTGAAGTAATTAAAATAATCAGAATGCGGATTCACTGGAGTTTTCTCTGGTTTCTCTCTTGGTGTGATCTCTGGTGTTCTTGGATGCCAACTTTGATATTGAACTTTTTAATGGCAACTGACTAAATCGTCTCTGAAAGAGTTGGGCCTCTGAACAATGAGTTTGTATAGATAATTGATTAAAACCATTTATCTTGTACCGCTGCATAGCGTAAAGGAAATTAGGCACTATAATTCTGTTCTATGTGCATAGGTTACCAATAGCGAACACTACAGTGATATGCAGTATTAAGTAGAAAAAAGGAATTAACTTGTGTCTACAATTTGACTAAAGCCCAGATCTCCTAGGCAGGCAAATGGACCGAATAGTCTCTGCTCTATGTGAATAGAGTGGAAGTCTATGTGAGGCTTTGACAGGTCCTAATCATAGTATCCTAAATAAAATCAAATGTGCTTTTACCAGCTCTGTTCTAAAGGCTGAGAGGCTGGGATTTGTTTATTTTGCTGATGATAACAGTGTAGCTTTAAAATCATACAAGAAACACCTATCTAACCCTTTCCTGTTCCATCACCTCCCATAGGCTTATAAGTATCTTCTGGACTGGCATCATAGTTTTGCATAAAACTAGGAAAAGCCAGATCCTTTTTGCTTTAGACACCGTATATGAAGCTACAGCTTGGTCTTTTGTCCTTCCAGGTAACACTACTGAATCACAGAATCACAGAACTTTAGGGATTGGAAGGGACCTCAAAAGCTCATCCAGTCCAATCCCCCTGCCGGAGCAGGAACACCCAGATGAGGTTACACAGGAAGGCATCCAGGCGGGTTTTGAATGTCTCCAGAGAAGGAGACTCCAATGAATGACTTAACCATTCCTCTAAAGACAGCAACAAGTACATTAAAAAGGTATCATTTTGAAACTCTGTAACACCTGGAGAAAGGTAACTGTTTCAGTGGAATAATCTAGCTAAACCATGATGAAGGTAAAAATGTTCCAACCTACCTTCTCTTTTTTAATACATTCTAAAAGAATAGATATTTAATCTAACTCTGTCAATCATTCACTTTAAAAGCCCAAACTCTAGGATTTTTGAAGCCCCAAGAAGCCACAAAAAGTGTAGCCATGTCCACTGTTTGACACTGACAGCACCTTATCCCAACTAGTGCAGTAACTTCTGAGACCAACATAACAATCTTCATAAAAGCTAGGAGAGCAAATGGATTTGATCAAGTGACGGTCTTGCATAAATATGCTCATTATGACCAGGCTTTTCAAAAGTGACAGGGGATACACATCTTTTTCATTACCACATTTTTGATTGATTGACTAGCAAGGCTGAGTATCCATCCTCAGAAGCTGGGTCTCCTTCAGGATGTGACCTCCATCATGAGCACAAGCGATGATGAGTCTTTCTACAGCAGTTGATTACTTCTGAGAAACCTTTGTCTGTCCTACCTTGTTTGGTGATATTGCTGCTAGGCAGTGTGCTGCCTTTTCTTTAGATAGCATGCAAAGGGCATTTCACATGTTGGAAAAGTGGCTTTTATTCTGCTTTGTCACAGCCTAAGGACAGAGAAAATAATTCGTGGTGAGGAACCAACTGTGAGAAGCAGAGGGCTTTTCAGAGAGACCTGAATCCAGACAGGATATGATGATTACACTGCTAACCATGTTTCTTGCTGTTGTAATATTCAGAGAGTAGAGGATCCACTGAAAATTATTATTA